>NC_058082.1:568008597-568171605 GCF_014858855.1 Bufo gargarizans | reverse complement strand
TATTCACACGTCAGTGTTTGGTCGTGATTTCCATCAGTGATTGTGAGCAAAACCAGGAGCGGAGCCTCCACAGAGATAAGGAGTAAGGGGAAGATCTGCATCTGTTCTGTGTTTAGAGCCGCACATGGTTCTGGCTCAAAATCACTGATGGAAATCACTGACCAAACACTGACTGTGTGAATAAGATCTAATCCAGGGACTCGGTGCTCGGTTTAAACCCCTTCCTGGCCATACATCAGAGCCAGTGATAGTCTTGTTTGGGCTCACTACTAGGTTGCTGATTCTTGTTCCTATGCTAATTTGGATTGTTCGTGTTTTGGGTCTTGGTCCTTTGACCAACCTCTGTCTTTCATGATTTATACTGTGCATCCCGTCTGGTTCTGACCTAGACTCGTCTTTCAACTATTCTCTTTATCTCGTTTTTGTACTGCATTGTCCTCCTGGTTCTGACCCATTTAAGTGTCTTTGTGTCGTTTGCCTCTGGGTGTTTATCTGTCTCTGCACCTTAGTAGCATAGGGGCCGTTGACCAGTTGCAGTCTTGCTACCTAGGTCTTGCACTGCAGGTAGGTAGGGAATGCGGACTGGGTTCGAGGTTAGGGCTCACTGTCCGTGACTGTCCCTACCTACATGTGTTACAGCCTTATAATGAGGTAAATGCGGCCTCAGATGTCACACAGCACATAACTCTTCCACCAGATCATTATCTATTCCACAGGTGTGTAAAATAAATGCCTCCTTATTGCATCCATAGAAATTAAGAGAAAAGTAGTCGCTGTGTGCTGCTGATCATATGACCCACAGCAAGTGTGACTACCTCGATAAGAGTAGGAGTTTTGGAAGTTTGCTGGTCTGGAGAATTCAGGCTGAGAATGAAAGACATCAGCAGGGATCTTGGTGAAGCTGTTATTGCTACCCATCGATCTGGGAAGGTTATACGGCCATTTCCAAACCATCTGAACTCCATCTTTCTACAGTGGAGAACATTCAGGATAGCTGACAACCTTCCCAAGAGTGGATGCAACGTGCCGGTCCGCAGTGGAGAACACGTGAGGTGAGTTGAACCAGACATGAAGTGATTGGCAGGACCATCATCAATTGATTGTGAATTTATGAGAAGTGGCATCTGGAACTGCCCAAGAATAAAGCAGAACCATCGGCCTCCAGGTTGAAGCAATGGAATCTCCTCGCTGAATGTGGAAGTCGCTTCCTTCCTCTGTGCAGTTCTGAGGGATCTCACCTTCCATGATCATGACGTTATGGCAGCTCGGGGCACCACATACAGTCACAATGAATGGCTTTTAAGGGCAATGGCTTTTGCTGTCTTTAGCTCCACTGCTCAATACAATTTGAGGAAACCTCTACAGTCTTGGAGAACCTTCCATATACAATCCACGAGTCATGAGCAGTGCATGCAGTGACTTTAGAGTTATTGCAGTGGGACTACGCAGATCCTGTTACCTGTGAACAGGGTGCCATGACAGATGAGATCATTAGGCGGGCCTCCTCCCCCATCACTTGCACAAAGCCAGAAGAATGGAGTGCACCAGACGCTTGTCACTTCCACCCCTGCTCATTAAACTCAGGCTCATGGTGCAGTTTATAAGGCTATCCATTGGAAAGTCATGCATTCACTGATCTCCTAGGATCACAACAAAGGAAATCTAGGAGGGCAAATGTATTGGTCTCCAGATCAGAAGACTGTCGGCTGAAGGACAGCAATAGAGAAGGCTGTCAGAATGGCGTCTGCTGGTTTGTTAGGAAATGTCAGAGCTGAAAGATTCCATCAGTTTGTAGATGAACGTCTAACGGCGTCCAAGAGAAGGGGCTGCAGAGCACCCCTGAACCTGCGTCCTCTATTCCCGTTTATATGTCCTCCCATTAACTGTGCTGCACTCAGTGGCAAACATGTGGAGCGTTCTCCTCGGGATGAGATGATGGAGCCAGCGATGATGGCAGATACTGCCGGACCATCAGAAGAAATGCCCCAGAAACACAAGAGACAAACCGACCTGGAGCCTGGAGCACGGACGAGCACTTCTAATGACGGAGAATCTCACTGAACTCTGTAACTTTGTGATTAAGAACTTTTGTGTTAGAAACGCGTAGGCTAGACATGCGATATCGAGCTTCATGATGTATTTTATCTTTTTGCAATAAAGCCTGTGGATTTTATTAAGATGCCCGAGTGCCGGTTTGTCTACTGTTCAATGAACTGCCGTGTACTCAAAGTATTCTAGAGTCAAGTGAGAGGCATCCATCCCACAGCTAAAGCTCTGCCGAAACCGGGTCCTGGAACCGGACAACGATCCCGAGCGCAGCAGGAAATCTACAGCAGAACGTCCGAGAAAGAAGAGAATTAGGGGGCTCAATGGCCAAAAATCCAGATCTCAACCCCATAGAAAACCTGTGAGGAGACCAAAAGAGAGCAAAGTGAAGCCCAAAAACCTCAGCTACCAAAGAATGTTGTAAAGATTAGCAGCCAAATGGGGGGCACTTGTATCTTGATTCAGGGGGGCACTTGAATATAGATTCATGGGGGCACTGGTATATGTATTCACAGGGGACACTTATATATGTGTAGTACCCCAGAACGGGCACTAACATTCCTACTGCTACTATCTCTAATGGCTAAAAATAATGTAATCTCTGCATTTATTCCAGGTCCTCCTATACTGTGCATTAATAGTATTGTTATGAAACTGTTATGTTCATGCACTGTGCCTGGTTCACCAGCAGGTGGCGGTGTATCTGGCAGAGAGAGAGACATCTTTAGATAGAATGGAACTTCCCATTCCATTCTCCCCATTTCTTGAACAGTAGTGAGCTAGTACTTCAGTTTAGATTCGACAGTGGAGCTGAAAAGACATAAGAGATTCAACAGTGGACCCCCTCCTGTCACAGGAGTTTTCCAAGGGAAGCAGCTCAAAGAGCACCTTGACTCCTTACAGATTAAGAGACAGAGTACCACAAGGAGGTCAACAGCCAAAGGCACCCCACTCCAAAGCTACCTGAACTGCTACAGAGTCCAAGAACCAGACCGAAGTCAGAGTCTAGCACAGAAGAGAAAGATAGAGCAAGGTATCCAAGTTCACCTGCCAGTTTACCCCCAAACCTGCTGCAGTCAAGAGAAGATTAAAATAGTCAAATCACTGGGACCAGATGGCACACCCCCCGTATCCTAAGAGAAGTAAGTAATGTCATAGCCAGACCCTTATTTCTGATATTTAAGGACTCTATACTGACACCAAAGACATTAAGAAATCTGCATATCAATATAGACATATCTATGTCTTGGAAGCGCTTCCATTATCTTCAAATCTCAAACTACTCCCGTTCAGTCCAACTCGAAAAGTCCAAACAACACGCTAGTACATGCAACGCTAGACACGTGGGACGCCGAACAGAGAGGAGTTCTCTTATCCAGTAGCGCTACACACGTGGGACGCCGAACAGAGAGGAGTTCTCCTACCCAGCAGCGAACATGGGAACTGTACCATACTATTGCTACCACGGACCAGCGCAAACACTGACAGACCGGGATATGAGACACCAACCAAGCGATCATTAAGTAAGGTAACAGCGGCCAATACGCCTAGAGCTGGTGGGACGCCACTGGTCCGCTATATATTTTTCTACTATACCGCACTTTATATATGTACTTTACTCCCATTTGCGTATTTGCACACATTTGACAAACTATCTATGGTCAAATGTCCAGGACTTGGCACTTAATTAAATATTAAGTCAACTCACTGGCTGAGAAATTTGACGGTGCATGATACAAGACATTGAAGCTGAGCAGTCCAATCAGAATAATGGTGATTCCTTCTGGCTTGAAAATTCTTTGGGTCTGTAACCACAACTGTACATGTATTGAGCCACATTGGTATCGCATCAGACGCAACTGCACGATTTTATGAAATATAAAGGAGCCAGTGAACTACTGTAATACTTCATTATTATATCCAGCTGACTTATGCTTTACCCTCATAGGTCATATCTGGATATCTGAATCACTTCTCATCAACACAGTGTCCAGCTTATATTTGTTTCACCGCTCTACCTGATCTAATCCAGGATCTATAGTCCTGTAACCTGGACACCACGTTCTTGATGGGTGGCTCGTACATCGTTTGACTCCCCCTATTTTCTATTCTCTATTTTAGTAATCATTTTTGTGTTTTTATATCCGTACTATATTTTTATATTTTGACACTATTTTATTGTGAAAAGCACTTTTTATTCTGTGCATTTTTAGTCTTGAATAAATATCTACTGATTCCATATATAGAGTGCCGGTCTACACTTTCGTCTTTACTGAATAAGCAGTGAGACTATGGACTCTTTACTGTAAGAGCAGTGAGACTATGAGCTCTTTACTGTAGAGCAGTGAGACTTGGACTCTATACTGTAAGAACAGTGAGACTATGGACTCTATACTGTAAGAACAGTGAGACTATGGACTCTATAACTGTAAGAGCGGTGTAGACTGATGGACTCTTTACTGTAAGAGCGGTGAGACTATGGATTCTATACTGTAGAGCAGTGAGACACTAATGGACTCTATACTGTAAGGCAGTGAGACTATGGACTCTTACTGTAAGAGCAGTGAGACTATGGACTCTTTACTGTAAGAGCAGTGAGACTATGGACTTTACTGTAAGAGCAGTGAGACTATGGACTCTTACTGTAAGAGCAGTGAGACTATGGACTCTTACTGTAAGAGCAGTGAGACTATGGACTCTTACTGTAAGAGCAGTGAGACTATGGACTCTTACTGTAAGAGCAGTGAGACTATGGACTCTATACTGTAAGAGCAGTGAGACTATGGACTCTTACTGTAAGAGCAGTGAGACTATGGACTCTTACTGTAAGAGCAGTGAGACTATGGACTCTACTGTAAGAGCAGTGAGACTATGGACTCTATACTGTAAGAGCAGTGAGACTATGGACTCTATACTGTAAGAGCAGTGAGACTATGGACTCTTACTGTAAGAGCAGTGAGACTATGGACTCTTACTGTAAGAGCAGTGAGACTATGGACTCTATACTGTAAGAGCAGTGAGACTATGGACTCTTACTGTAAGAGCAGTGAGACTATGGACTCTTACTGTAAGAGCAGTGAGACTATGGACTCTTACTGTAAGAGCAGTGAGACTATGGACTCTTACTGTAAGAGCAGTGAGACTATGGACTCTACTGTAAGAGCAGTGAGACTATGGACTCTTACTGTAAGAGCAGTGAGACTATGGACTCTTACTGTAAGAGCAGTGAGACTATGGACTTTACTGTAAGAGCAGTGAGACTATGGACTTTACTGTAAGAGCAGTGAGACTATGGACTCTATACTGTAAGAGCAGTGAGACTATGGACTCTATACTGTAAGAGCAGTGAGACTATGGACTCTTACTGTAAGAGCAGTGAGACTATGGACTCTACTGTAAGAGCAGTGAGACTATGGACTCTTACTGTAAGAGCAGTGAGACTATGGACTTTACTGTAAGAGCAGTGAGACTATGGACTCTTACTGTAAGAGCAGTGAGACTATGGACTCTTACTGTAAGAGCAGTGAGACTATGGACTTTACTGTAAGAGCAGTGAGACTATGGACTCTATACTGTAAGAGCATTGAGACTATGGACTCTAGTACTGTAAGAGCAGTGAGACTATGGACTCGTTACTGGTAGAGCAGGTGAGACTATGACTCTTTACTGTAAGAGCAGTGAGGACTATGGACTCTGTACTGTAAGAGCGTGAGACTATGGACTCTATACTGTAAGAGCAGTGAGACTATGGACTCTTTACTGTAAGAGCAGTGAGACTATGGACTCTGTACTGTAAGAGCAGTGAGGACTATGGACTCTTACTGTAAGAGCAGGTGAGACATGGACTCTTGTACTGTAAGAGCAGTGAGACTATGGGACTCTTTACTGTAAGAGCAGTGAGACTATGGACTCTTTACTGTAAGAGCAGTGAGACTATGGACCTCTTTACTGTAAGAGCAGTGAGACTATGACTCTATACTGTAAGAGCAGTGAGACTATGGACTCTTTACTGTAAGAGCAGTGAGACTATGTACCTCTTTACTGTAAGAGCAGTGAGACTATGGACTCTATACTGTAAGAGCAGTGAGACTATGGACTCTTACTGTAGAGCAGTGAGACTATGGACTCTTACTGTAAGAGCAGTGGAGACTATGGACTCTATACTGTAAGAGCAGTGAGACTATGGACTCTTTACTGTAAGAGCAGTGAGACTATGTACTCTTTACTGTAAGAGCAGTGAGACCTATGGACTCTTTACTGTAAGAGCAGTGGAGACTATGGACTCTTTACTGTAAGAGCAGTGAGACTATGGACTCTTCTGTAAGAGCAGTGAGACTATGGACTCTTTTACTGGTAAGAGCAGTGAGACTATGGACTCTTTACTGTAAGAGCAGTGAGACTATGGACTCTTACTGTAAGAGCAGTGAGACTATGGACTCTTTACTGTAAGAGCAGTGAGACTATGGACTCTTTACTGTAAGAGCAGTGAGAATATGACTCTATACTGTAAGAGCGTGAGACTATGGACTCTTACTGTAAGAGCAGTGAGAACTATGGACTCTATACTGTAAGAGCAAGTGAGACTATGGACGCTTATACTGTAAGAGCAGTGAGGACTATGGACTCTTTACTGTAAGAGCAGTGAGACTATGGACTCTTACTGTAAGAGCAGTGAGACTATGGACTCTTACTGTAAGAGCAGTGAGACTATGGACTCTTACTGTAAGAGCAGTGAGACTATGGACTCTATACTGTAAGAGCAGTGAGACTATGGACTCTTACTGTAAGAGCAGTGAGACTATGGACTCTTACTGTAAGAGCAGTGAGACTATGGACTCTATACTGTAAGAGCAGTGAGACTATGGACTCTTTACTGTAAGAGCAGTGAGACTATGGACTTTACTGTAAGAGCAGTGAGACTATGGACTCTACTGTAAGAGCAGTGAGACTATGGACTCTACTGTAAGAGCAGTGAGACTATGGACTCTTACTGTAAGAGCAGTGAGACTATGGACTCTTACTGTAAGAGCAGTGAGACTATGGACTCTTACTGTAAGAGCAGTGAGACTATGGACTCTTACTGTAAGAGCAGTGAGACTATGGACTCTATACTGTAAGAGCAGTGAGACTATGGACTCTTTACTGTAAGATGGACTCTTACGTAAGAGGAGCTATGGATACCTCTTTACTGTAAGAGCAGTGAGATAGGACTCTTACTGTAAGAGCAGTGAGACTAGGACTCTGTACGGTAGGAGCAGTGAGACTATGGACTCTATACTGTAAGAGCAGTGAGACTATGGACTCTATACTGTAAGAGCAGTGAGACTATGGACTCTTTACTGTAAGAGCGGTGAGACTATGGACTCTATACGGTAAGAGCAGTGAGACTATGGACTCTATACGGTAAGAGCGGTGAGACTATGGACTCTATACTGTAAGAGCAGTGAGACTATGGACTCTATACGGTAAGAGCAGTGAGACTATGGACTCTTTACGGTAAGAGCGGTGAGACTATGGAGCTCTCTCCCTGAGGAGGTGGTGATGGTGGAGTCACTAAAAGAGTTCAGGAGGGGTCTGGATGTATTTCTGGAGTGTAATAATATTACAGGTTATAGTTACTAGAGAGGGGTCGTTGATCCAGGGATTTATTCAGATTGAAGTTGGGAAGGAAATTTTTTCCCCTAAAGTGCGGAAAATTGGTTTCTACCTCACAGTTGTTGTTTTTTTGCCTTCCTTTGGATCAACTTGCAGGATAACAGGCCGGACTGGATGGACGGAGGACGTATTTTAGCCTTATAAACTATAAGTAAAGCTGTTGAACTTTTACCAAGTCTGGACTGTTACTCCTCTCACTATAACTTCCCCTTTATTGCTTTGGAGCCTAACCCTGGGGAGCGACGGTATCCAGGTAGGAGCACCGTGACACACAAAACTAATAAGGCCAATCACCACTCAGCATTCCTAAAAACCTGACACACGATCAGCCGTGGGGGTGAAATGTTGCAAATGTATTCACGGGGGGCACTTGTATATATGGATTCATGGGGGGCACTTGGATGTATGGATTCATGGGGGGCACTTGTATATATGGATTCATGGGGGCACTTGTATATATGGATTCATGGGGGCACTTGTATGTGGATTCATGGGGGCACTTGTATATATGGATTCATGGGGGGCACTTGTATGTATGGATTCATGGGGGCACTTGTATATATGGATTCATGGGGGGCACTTGTATGTATGGATTCATGGGGGGCACTTGGATGTATGGATTCATGGGGGGCACTTGTATGTATGGATTCATGGGGGGCACTTGTTTATATGGATTCATGGGGGGCACTTGTATGTATGGATTCATGGGGGCACTTGTATGTGGATTCATGGGGGGCACTTGTATATATGTATTTATGGGGGGTACTTGTATATATGGATTCATGGGGGCACTTGTATATATGGATACATGGGGGGCACTTGTATATATGGATTCATGGGGGGCACTTGTATGTATGGATTCATGGGGGGCACTTGTATATATGGATTCATGGGGGCACTTGTATATGGATTCATGGGGGGCACTTGTATATGGATTCATGGGGGGCACTTGTATATATGTATTTATGGGGGGTACTTGTATGTATGGATACATGGGGGGCACTTGTATATATGGATTCATGGGGGGCACTTGTATATATGGATACATGGGGGGCACTTGTATGTATGGATTCATGGGGGGCACTTGTATATATGGATTCATGGGGGCACTTGTATATATGGATTCATGGGGGGCACTTGTATATATGGATTCAGGGGGGGGCACTTGTATATATGGATACATGGGGGGCACTTGTATATATGGATTCATGGGGGGCACTTGTATATGGATTCATGGGGGGCACTTGTATATATGGATTCATGGGGGGCACTTGTATATGGATTCATGGGGGCACTTGTATATATGGATTCATGGGGGGCACTTGTATATATGGATTCAGGGGGGGCACTTGTATATATGGATACATGGGGGGCACTTGTATGTATGGATTCATGGGGGGCACTTGTATATATGGATTCATGGGGGGCACTTGTATATATGGATTCATGGGGGGCACTTGTATGTATGGATTCATGGGGGGCACTTGTATATATGGATTCATGGGGGGCACTTGTATATGGATTCATGGGGGGCACTTGTATATGGATTCATGGGGGGCACTTGTATATATGTATTTATGGGGGGTACTTGTATGTATGGATACATGGGGGGCACTTGTATATATGGATTCATGGGGGGCACTTGTATATATGGATACATGGGGGGCACTTGTATGTATGGATTCATGGGGGCACTTGTATGTATGGATTCATGGGGGGCACTTGTATATATGGATTCATGGGGGCACTTGTATATGGATTCATGGGGGGCACTTGTATGTATGGATTCATGGGGGCACTTGTATATATGGATTCATGGGGGGCACTTGTATATATGGATTCAGGGGGGGCACTTGTATATATGGATACATGGGGGGCACTTGTATGTATGGATTCATGGGGGGCACTTGTATATATGGATTCATGGGGGGCACTTGTATATATGGATTCATGGGGGCACTTGTATATGGATTCATGGGGGGCACTTGTATGTATGGATTCATGGGGGCACTTGTATATATGGATTCATGGGGGGCACTTGTATATATGGATTCATGGGGGGCACTTGTATATATGGATTCATGGGGGGCACTTGTATGTATGATTCATGGGGGGAACTTGTATATGGATTCATGGGGGGCACTTGTATGTGGATTCATGGGGGGCACTTGTATGTGGATTCATGGGGGGCACTTGTATGTGGATTCATGGGGGGCACTTGTATGTATGGAGGGGCACTTGTATGTATGGATTCATGGGGGGCACTTGTATGTATGGATTCATGGGGGGCACTTGTATATATGGATTCATGGGGGGCACTTGTATGGATTCACGGGGGGCACTTGTATGTGGATTCATGGGGGCACTTAGATGTATGGATTCATGGGGGGCACTTGTATATATGGATTCATGGGGGGCACTTGTATGTATGGATTCATGGGGGGCACTTGTATATATGGATTCATGGGGGGCACTTGTATGTATGGATTCATGGGGGGCACTTGTATGTATGGATTCATGGGGGGCACTTGTATATATGGATTCATGGGGCACTTGTATATGGATTCATGGGGGGCACTTGTATATGGATTCATGGGGGGCACTTGTATATATGGATTCATGGGGGGCACTTGTATGTATGGATTCATGGGGGGCACTTGTATATATGGATTCATGGGGGGCACTTGTATATATGGATTCATGGGGGGCACTTGTATATATGGATTCATGGGGGGCACTTGTATGTGGATTCATGGGGGGCACTTGTATGTGGATTCATGGGGGGCACTTGTATGTGGATTCATGGGGGGCACTTGTATGTGGATTCATGGGGGGCACTTGTATGTATGGAGGGGCACTTGTATGTATGGATTCATGGGGGGCACTTGTATGTGGATTCATGGGGGGCACTTGTATGTATGGATTCATGGGGGGCACTTATATGTATGGATTCATGGGGGGCACTTGTATGTGGATTCATGGGGGGCACTTGTATGTATGGATTCATGGGGGGCACTTGTATGTGGATTCATGGGGGGCACTTGTATGTATGGATTCATGGGGGGCACTTATATGTATGGATTCATAGGGGGCACTTGTATATATGGATTAATGGGGGGCACTTGTATATATGGATTCATGGGGGGCACTTGTATGTATGGATTCATGGGGGGCACTTGTATATATGGATACATGGGGGGCACTTAGATGTATGGATTCATGGGGGGCACTTAGATGTATGGATTCATGGGGGGCACTTAGATGTATGGATTCATGGGGGGCACTTAGATGTATGGATTCATGGGGGGCACTTGTATATATGGATTCATGGGGGGCACTTGTATATATGGATTCATGGGGGGCACTTGTATGTATGGATTCATGGGGGGCACTTAGATGTATGGATTCATGGGGGGCACTTAGATGTATGGATTCATGGGGGGCACTTAGATGTATGGATTCATGGGGGGCACTTGTATGTATGGATTAATGGGGGGCACTTGTATATATGGATTCATGGGGGGCACATAGTTTTGCACATTAATGGATGGTGGGCGCTGGACCTGTATATTATGGATTGCCATCCCCTTATACCAGGAGCAGCCGCCCAACACAAAACAAGGCGAAAAAACAACATGAAAATACTTTTCTGTCCTGCATTTCATGACGCCGCGTAGACGGTAACATCTGGCGATGCAATAGAAATCAGGAGGAAGGTGAAAAATGCCAAATGCTCTCCTAGACCCGGGCGCGGGCGAAGAGCATCGTCAGCGGACACTTACCATGGTGCGGGAGCCGGCGCTGTACGATATCAGATCCGCGTCTAGAAAACAACACAAAGATCAGTCACTGCCTCATACAACTGTGCAAGTTAACCCCTTGTGTGCAGCAGTGTTTAGACCATAAGGACGCAGCAAATCTGTGTTTTTCATTTCCACATTTCAGACTCCAGACTTCTTCCCATCAATGTGGCCGCACTGGGGCTTGTTTCCTGCGGGTGGGATGTGGTTCTCGTTGGTACCATTGTGGGGTAAAGACCATGGATCATATGCACTTTTTTTTTTCTTTTTTGAATTTTTTCTTTTTTTGGGGGTGGAGGGGGGGGGGGTGATGAGAATGTTCTACATCACTGAATGTAAAAGTCATATATTCTGTCTGTGACGGCGTATGATCAGCGCTGTGTTCCCTTGAATACTCCGCAGGGCTCCTGTGTACACCTGGTATCTGACCTCTGTATGGTCAGTGTATACTCTGCAGGGTGATATTACTCCGCAGGGCTCCTGTATACACCTGGTATCTGACCTCTGTGTGGTCAGTGTATACTCTGCAGGGTGATATTACTCCGCAGGGCTCCTGTGTACACCTGGTATCTGACCTCTGTGTGGTCAGTGTATACTCTGCAGGGTGATATTACTCCGCAGGGCTCCTGTATACACCTGGTATCTGACCTCTGTATGGTCAGTATATACTCTGCAGGGTGATATTACTCTGCAGGGCTCCTGTGTACACCTGGTATCTGACCTCTGTATGGTCAGTGTATACTCTGCAGGGTGATATTACTCCGCAGGGCTCCTGTGTACACCTGGTATCTGACCTCTGTATGGTCAGTGTATACTCTGCAGGGTGATATTACTCCGCAGGGCTCCTGTATACACCTGGTATCTGACCTCTGTATGGTCAGTGTATACTCTGCAGGGTGATATTACTCCGCAGGGCTCCTGTGTACACCTGGTATCTGACCTCTGTATGGTCAGTGTATACTCTGCAGGGTGATATTACTCCGCAGGGCTCCTGTATACACCTGGTATCTGACCTCTGTATGGTCAGTATATACTCTGCAGGGTGATATTACTCCGCGGGGCTCCTGTGTACACCTGGTATCTGACCTCTGTGTGGTCAGTGTATACTCTGCAGGGTGATATTACTCCGCAGGGCTCCTGTGTACACCTGGTATCTGACCTCTGTGTGGTCAGTGTATACTCTGCAGGGTGATATTACTCTGCAGGGCTCCTGTGTACACCTGGTATCTGACCTCTGTATGGTCAGTGTATACTCTGCAGGGTGATATTACTCTGCAGGGCTCCTGTGTACACCTGGTATCTGACCTCTGTGTGGTCAGTGTATACTCTGCAGGGTGATATTACTACGCAGGGCTCCTGTGTACACCTGGTATCTGACCTCTGTGTGGTCAGTGTATACTCTGCAGGGTGATATTACTCCGCAGGGCTCCTGTGTACACCTGGTATCTGACCTCTGTGTGGTCAGTGTATACTCTGCAGGGTGATATTACTCCGCAGGGCTCCTGTGTACACCTGGTATCTGACCTCTGTGTGGTCAGTGTATACTCTGCAGGGTGATATTACTCCGCAGGGCTCCTGTGTACACCTGGTATCTGACCTCTGTATGGTCAGTGTATACTCTGCAGGGTGATATTACTCCGCAGGGCTCCTGTGTACACCTGGTATCTGACCTCTCTATGGTCAGTGTATACTCTGCAGGGTGATATTACTCCGCGGGGCTCCTGTGTACACCTGGTATCTGACCTCTGTATGGTCAGTGTATACTCTGCAGGGTGATATTACTCCGCAGGGCTCCTGTGTACACCTGGTATCTGACCTCTGTATGGTCAGTGTATACTCTGCAGGGTGATATTACTCCGCAGGGCTCCTGTGTACACCTGGTATCTGACCTCTGTGTGGTCAGTGTATACTCTGCAGGGTGATATTACTCCGCAGGGCTCCTGTGTACACCTGGTATCTGACCTCTGTGTGGTCAGTGTATACTCTGCAGGGTGATATTACTCCGCAGGGCTCCTGTATACACCTGGTATCTGACCTCTGTATGGTCAGTGTATACTCTGCAGGGTGATATTACTCCGCAGGGCTCCTGTAGACACCTGGTATCTGACCTCTGTATGGTCAGTGTATACTCTGCAGGGTGATATTACTCCGCAGGGCTCCTGTGTACACCTGGTATCTGACCTCTGTATGGTCAGTGTATACTCTGCAGGGTGATATTACTCCGCAGGGCTCCTGTGTACACCTGGTATCTGACCTCTGTATGGTCAGTGTATACTCTGCAGGGTGATATTACTCCGCAGGGCTCCTGTGTACACCTGGTATCTGACCTCTCTATGGTCAGTGTATACTCTGCAGGGTGATATTACTCCGCAGGGCTCCTGTGTACACCTGGTATCTGACCTCTATATGGTCAGTGTACACTCTGCAGGGTGATATTACTCCGCAGGGCTCCTGTATACACCTGGTATCTGACCTCTGTATGGTCAGTGTATACTCTGCAGGGTGATATTACTCCGCAGGGCTCCTGTGTACACCTGGTATCTGACCTCTGTGTGGTCAGTGTATACTCTGCAGGGTGATATTACTCCGCAGGGCTCCTGTGTACACCTGGTATCTGACCTCTGTGTGGTCAGTGTATACTCTGCAGGGTGATATTACTCCGCAGGGCTCCTGTGTACACCTGGTATCTGACCTCTGTATGGTCAGTGTATACTCTGCAGGGTGATATTACTCCGCAGGGCTCCTGTGTACACCTGGTATCTGACCTCTGTGTGGTCAGTGTATACTCTGCAGGGTGATATTACTCCGCAGGGCTCCTGTGTACACCTGGTATCTGACCTCTGTATGGTCAGTGTATACTCTGCAGGGTGATATTACTCCGCAGGGCTCCTGTGTACACCTGGTATCTGACCTCTGTATGGTCAGTGTATACTCTGCAGGGATATATTACTCCGCAGGGCTCCTGTATACACCTGGTATCTGACCTCTGTGTGGTCAGTGTATACTCTGCAGGGTGATATTACTCCGCAGGGCTCCTGTGTACACCTGGTATCTGACCTCTGTGTGGTCAGTGTATACTCTGCAGGGTGATATTACTCCGCAGGGCTCCTGTATACACCTGGTATCTGACCTCTGTATGGTCAGTGTATACTCTGCAGGGTGATATTACTCCGCAGGGCTCCTGTGTACACCTGGTATCTGACCTCTGTATGGTCTGTGTATACTCTGCAGGGTGATATTACTCCGCAGGGCTCCTGTGTACACCTGGTATCTGACTTCTGTATGGTCAGTGTATACTCTGCAGGGTGATATTACTCCGCAGGGCTCCTGTGTACACCTGGTATCTGACCTCTGTATGGTCAGTGTATACTCTGCAGGGTGATATTACTCCGCAGGGCTCCTGTGTACACCTGGTATCTGACCTCTCTATGGTCAGTGTATACTCTGCAGGGTGATATTACTCCGCAGGGCTCCTGTGTACACCTGGTATCTGACCTCTGTGTGGTCAGTGTATACTCTGCAGGGTGATATTACTCCGCAGGGCTCCTGTGTACACCTGGTATCTGACCTCTGTATGGTCAGTGTATACTCTGCAGGGTGATATTACTCCGCAGGGCTCCTGTGTACACCTGGTATCTGACCTCTGTATGGTCAGTGTATACTCTGCAGGGTGATATTACTCCGCAGGGCTCCTGTGTACACCTGGTATCTGACCTCTGTATGGTCAGTGTATACTCTGCAGGGTGATATTACTCCGCAGGGCTCCTGTGTACACCTGGTATCTGACCTCTGTATGGTCAGTATATACTCTGCAGGGTGATATTACTCCGCAGGGCTCCTGTGTACACCTGGTATCTGACCTCTGTGTGGTCAGTGTATACTCTGCAGGGTGATATTACTCCGCAGGGCTCCTGTGTACACCTGGTATCTGACCTCTGTGTGGTCAGTGTATACTCTGCAGGGTGATATTACTCCGCAGGGCTCCTGTGTACACCTGGTATCTGACCTCTGTATGGTCAGTGTATACTCTGCAGGGTGATATTACTCCGCAGGGCTCCTGTATACACCTGGTATCTGACCTCTGTATGGTCAGTGTATACTCTGCAGGGTGATATTACTCCGCAGGGCTCCTGTGTACACCTGGTATCTGACCTCTGTGTGGTCAGTGTATACTCTGCAGGGTGATATTACTCCGCAGGGCTCCTGTGTACACCTGGTATCTGACCTCTGTATGGTCAGTGTATACTCTGCAGGGTGATATTACTCCGCAGCAGGGCTCCTGTGTACACCTGGTATCTGACCTCTGTATGGTCAGTGTATACTCTGCAGGGTGATATTACTCCGCAGGGCTCCTGTGTACACCTGGTATCTGACCTCTGTATGGTCAGTGTATACTCTGCAGGGTGATATTACTCTGCAGGGCTCCTGTGTACACCTGGTATCTGACCTCTGTGTGGTCAGTGTATACTCTGCAGGGTGATATTACTCCGCAGGGCTCCTGTGTACACCTGGTATCTGACCTCTGTGTGGTCAGTGTATACTCTGCAGGGTGATATTACTCCGCAGGGCTCCTGTGTACACCTGGTATCTGACCTCTGTGTGGTCAGTGTATACTCTGCAGGGTGATATTACTCCGCAGGGCTCCTGTGTACACCTGGTATCTGACCTCTGTATAGTCAGTGTATACTCTGCAGGGTGATATTACTCCGCAGGGCTCCTGTGTACACCTGGTATCTGACCTCTGTGTGGTCAGTGTATACTCTGCAGGGTGATATTACTCTGCAGAGCTCCTGTGTACACCTGGTATCTGACCTCTGTATGGTCAGTGTATACTCTGCAGGGTGATATTACTCCGCAGGGCTCCTGTGTACACCTGGTATCTGACCTCTGTATGGTCAGTGTATACTCTGCAGGGTGATATTACTCCGCAGGGCTCCTGTGTACACCTGGTATCTGACCTCTGTATGGTCAGTGTATACTCTGCAGGGTGATATTACTCTGCAGGGCTCCTGTGTACACCTGGTATCTGACCTCTGTGTGGTCAGTGTATACTCTGCAGGGTGATATTACTCCGCAGGGCTCCTGTGTACACCTGGTATCTGACCTCTGTATAGTCAGTGTATACTCTGCAGGGTGATATTACTCCGCAGGGCTCCTGTGTACACCTGGTATCTGACCTCTGTATGGTCAGTGTATACTCTGCAGGGTGATATTACTCCGCAGGGCTCCTGTGTACACCTGGTATCTGACCTCTGTGTGGTCAGTGTATACTCTGCAGGGTGATAGTACTCCGCAGGGCTCCTGTGTACACCTGGTATCTGACCTCTGTATGGTCAGTGTATACTCTGCAGGGTGATATTACTCCGCAGGGCTCCTGTGTACACCTGGTATCTGACCTCTGTGTGGTCAGTTTATACTCTGCAGGGTGATATTACTCCGCAGGGCTCCTGTGTACACCTGGTATCTGACCTCTGTGTGGTCAGTGTATACTCTGCAGGGTGATATTACTCCGCAGGGCTCCTGTGTACATCTGGTATCTGACCTCTGTGTGGTCAGTGTATACTCTGCAGGGTGATATTACTCCGCAGGGCTCCTGTGTACACCTGGTATCTGACCTCTGTATGGTCAGTGTATACTCTGCAGGGTGATATTACTCCGCAGGGCTCCTGTGTACACCTGGTATCTGACCTCTGTGTGGTCAGTGTATACTCTGCAGGGTGATATTACTCCGCAGGGCTCCTGTGTACACCTGGTATCTGACCTCTGTGTGGTCAGTGTACACTCTGCAGGGTGATATTACTCCGCAGGGCTCCTGTGTACACCTGGTATCTGACCTCTGTATGGTCAGTGTATACTCTGCAGGGTGATATTACTCCGCAGGGCTCCTGTGTACACCTGGTATCTGACCTCTGTGTGGTCAGTGTACACTCTGCAGGGTGATATTACTCCGCAGGGCTCCTGTGTACACCTGGTATTTGACCTCTGTATGGTCAGTGTACACTCTGCAGGGTGATATTACTCCGCGGGGCTCCTGCTATCCTCCTTATATTGAGCATACAGGTAATGAGATTTTTTGTTCATTCAGCCTCTGGGCTGAAAGAAAAAAATGAACGGCACAGATTTCTTCATTCGCATCGATCAATGTGGATGAAAAAATCTCTGCCCAAAAAAAAAAAAGGAGGGGAAAGGCGTCTGCCAGGACATAGGAGCTCCGCCCAACATCCATACCCACTCAGCTCGTATGCCCTGGCAAACCAGATTTCTCCATTCACATCAATCGATGTGGATGAATAAATCATTGCCAGAATTTTTTTTTTACATACAAAGTGTTTGCCAAAGCATAGGAACGCCGCCTCCTCCTCAGCTCATATGCCTCGGCAAACGTACCTGTTACTGCAGAGGAGAAATCTCGTCTTGCAGCGCCGCATACACCGACTTGCGTGTAATCTGACAGCAGTGCAATGCTTCTGTCAGAATGCACATCAGTGCTGCAGCTAGTCGATCGGTTGGTCCACCTGGAGGGTAAAAAAAGAAAAAACCAGGCCGCAACGCAATAATTTTATTAACTTTGGAACAGAACATATAAACTTTAACTTTTTGAACTAAACATTAACCTTTTTGCTTACTGGTGTTTTTTTATATTTTTTTTACCTTTATAGAACAAACCTCTCCTTCTCCATGGGTCAATGTGCAAAGCGCAAATCGCCCAAAGATGTGGCGAAGTACATTATGCACTTTGTCCCAGGTGAAAGGAGACGTTTGCAGCAGCTGTGTGTGAATGGGCCCTAATAGCCCTGTGTGCCTGTCCTGGTGAGATGTGATCCCTATGCTAGGTGTACCTGTGTGTGGTACTTCCAGAAACACTCCCCTAAGCATAGGGCAGGGTGGTCAGGGCAGTCAGGACAGAAATAGCGGGTGTCACGCCTTATTCCACTCCTGCTACAGACACAACACCTTTTTCGGGGTGGCGGTCGGTTTGAGGTACCAGGAACGACATTGGGGAAATGTCGCTCGTGTAGACGGCTCACTACACTGGTGGATGGGGCCACGGAACCTCCTGGGTACAGGAGGTTCGCGATGATCTCTTCCTGAAATTTGAGGAAGGATCCAGTTCTCCCAGCCTTACTGTAGAGAACAAAACTATTATATGCAGCCAATTTAATCAAATATACAGATACCTTCTTATACCAGCGTCTGGTGCGTCGGGAAACTAAATACGGAGACATCTGGTCATTGAAGTCCACCCCCCCATGTGAAGGTTATAGTCGTGGACTGAGAGGGGCTTTTCAATGACACGGGTTGCTCATTCTATTTGTATTGTCGTGTCTGCGTGAATGGAGGAGAGCATGTAAACGTCACGCTTGTCTCTCCATTTCACCGCGAGCAGTTCTTCGTTACACAGTGCGGCCCTCTGCCGCATTGCAAGACGGGTGGTAGCGAGCCGTTGGGGGAAGCCCGCGCGACTAGTTCACGCGGTGCCACAGCAGCCAATCTGTTCTAGGAACAAATGCCTGAAGAGGGCCACACTTGTGTAGAAATTGTCCACATAAAGATGGTACCCCTTGCCGAATAAGGGTGACACCAAGTCCCAGACTGTCTTCCCACTGCTCCCCAGGTAGTCAGGGCAACCGACCGGCTCCAGGGTCTGATCTTTTCCCTCATAGATCTGAAATTTGTGGGTATAGCCTGTGGCCCTTTCACAGAGCTTATACAATTTGACCCCATACCGGGCGCGCTTGCTTGGGATGTATTGTTTGAAGCCAAGGCGCCCGGTAAAATGTATCAGGGACTCGTCTACGCAGATGTTTTGCTCAGGGGTATACAAATCTGCAAATTTCTGGTTGAAGTGGTCTATGAGGGGCCGAATTTTGTGGAGCCGGTCAAAAGCAGGGTGGCCTCTGGGACGGGAGGCGGTGTTGTCGCTAAAGTGCAGGAAACGCAGGATGGCCTCAAAACGTGCCCTGGACATGGCAGCAGAGAACATGGGCATGTGATGAATCGGGTTCGTGGACCAATATGACCGCAATTCATGCTTTTTAGTTAGACCCATGTTGAGGAGAAGGCCCAGAAAGGTTTTAATTTCGGAAACTTGGACTGGTTTCCACCGAAAAGACTGGGCATAATAGCTTCCCGGGTTAGCGGTGATAAATTGTGTGGCATACCGATTTGTTTCTGCCACAACTATGTCCAAGAGCTCCGCAGTCAAGAACAGCTCAAAAAATCCTAGGGCCGAACCGATCTGAGTCTCAACCCGAACTCCAGACTGGGCAGTGAAAGGGGGAACTACAGGTGCGGCTGAAGTTGGGGACTGCCAATCAGGGTTTGCCAGCACCTCAGGGATTCTAGGGGCTCTACGGGCCTGTCTGTGCGGTGGCTGCGACGGGGTAACTACTGCACGTGCCACCGTACCAGCTTCAACTGCCCTTCTGGTGCTCGCTACTTCACCATGTTGTACGGCAGTGCTGGTACTAGGTCCAGGATGGGCTGCGCTGCTGGTGTATGCCTCACCACGTAATCCGACAGCACCAGCCCCACTCTGCTGCTCTTGAAGCGGATCCTGCGGTCTAGCGACACGGGGCCGGGTACGCCTGGTGGTGTCAGGGACCTCAGCCTCCTCGTCCGAACTTTGGGTCAGACTGCCACTGCTTTCTACAGGTTCGTATTCTGACCCGCTAGATTCATCAGATGAGGGTTCCCATTCCTCATCCGACTGGGTCAGAAGCCTGTAGGCCTCTTCAGAGGAATACCCCCTGTTAGACATGTGGGCAACTAAATTTAGGGGTATTCCCTGAGACTACCCAAGAAAAAAAAGCAAGCCTGTCTTACAAAGGGGAGGCTAGCGAAGTACCGGAGGCCGCTGCGGTGGATAAAAAATATCAAAACTGATTTTTTTATCGCCGCAGCGCTTGTAAAGTGAATGTGCAGTGATAATCTCATGTACTAATCTACCTCTCTCTTTTTTCTGTTATTTTTAACTTATTGTAATAAAATTTATATATTTTTGGTAATATGAGCTCTCTTCTTATTTGTTTCTGCTATTTCACTCGGGAGCTTTTACCGAGTTACACTTTAGGTGTATCCCCTGTGGCTATCGAGGGTGGGCACTGTCCCTTACCCGCCCTGGGGATACCCTGGGTCATTTTTGTTTATCCTATAAAAGTACAAATGCTGATTAGCGATACGCTAATCAGCGAATCAGTGACTGCGGTGCGGTGGGCTGGGCGCTAACTGATCGCTAACTACCTAACCAAGGGGCCTAAACTATCCTAAAACCTAACGGTCAATACCAGTGAAAAAAAAAAGTGACAGTTTACACTGATCACTTTTTTCCTTTCACTAGTGATTGACAGGGGCGATCAAAGGGGTGATCAAGGGGTTAATTGGGGTGCAGGGGGGTGATCTGGGGGCTAAGTGTAGTGTTGGTGCTACTCACTGTGATGTGTGCTCCTCTGCTGGAACCAACCGACCAAAAGAAGGCGCAGAGGAGCACAGCAGCCATATAACCCCATCATATTTACTAATATGATGTGGTATCTGGCTGCTGATTTGTTTTTTTGAAAATCAACAACCTGCCAGCCGCGATCATTGGCTGGCAGGTTGATGACGAACTTGTCTTTTAAATTTTGCCACGAAATCTCGCGTCTCGCGAGAGGACGCACCGGCGCGTCCGCCCAGAGAAACAGGACCGCCGCAAAGACGCAATCCTGCGTACGGCGGTCCTGAGCAGGTTAAAGGGGTTCTCCATGAATTAAGAAAATGAAAATACTTAAATATTACTTTATTATAAATTTATTCTTAAATACCTTTCATTTGTTATAATTGATGACACATGAGGACAAATTACTTTACAACACTGAGGTAAAGAGCTGCCTCATCCTCCTCTCTGCTTGTCAGGGATTATGATCCTGAATACAGATGATAAGAACTTTAGCTGAATCTCTGGGGAATTTAGTTCATGAGGAGACATGAAGTACAGAGAGGACGGACAGGATAGGCTGTGGTAATGGAGACTGCATACAAGAGCTGCTCCTCATTACCCCCACCCGCCTCTCATGTCTCCTCCATCTCCATTCCCACAGAGATTCACCTGTATTCAGGATCATGATTCCTGACGAGCAGAGCAGAGAGGAGGATGAGGCAGCTCTATGACTCATTGTGGGGAAATAACTTCTCCTCCTTTGTGATTAGGACAGGTTTTGTGTGTACTGATAGGACGGCGGCCATTTTATTTCTCCTAATGATTGCTCCCCAGACAAAACAAGCCATTCTAAGTAACGAAAGGTATTTGTGAATAGATTTATCATAAAATAATATTTAAGTATTTTCATTTTTTTTATTCCTGGAGAACCCCTTTAAGTCATTTCTCAAGAAGCTTCTTTCACAATCCCTGGAGCCTCTGGTTCTTGAACTAAAAGATATCAAGCAAGACTTCCAGCATAAGCCCCTCCAAGATCCGGCCCCTATGACTTTGGGTAAGCAGAACCATTTGGGTCCTTTGTTGGACATACTTAGGAGCAGGAAAATGACTCACCGGCGGCTGCATCCCTTTCGGTTGCTGGTCAACACTCCTGGCCAGAAGGTGGTGATCGGAGCGCATGCAGATTTACAGCGTATTTATGATGCCCATGAGATAGAGGCTTTGGCCATAGTCGATTAGTGCCAGGCCCAAAATATCGCCACTCTCTCTCAGCTACTGTTAGTAATTCCTTGGACGTCGGTGACCTCAGTCAAGTAACAAGAGCCTGAAAGCGAGGACCAGCCGGATTACACCACAGAAGCTCCATTCTGATCTGGAAAGGACCTTGGACGATTGCTTCTTGGCTCTACTTTGGCAAAATACTGTAAATGGAATCCGAAGAATGGCAAAGTTTATCTAGTTGCCCATGTTTTGGTCTGACATAGCCTCTGATATTGCTGTCCCGGATGAAGCCGTAGGCCGTGTGGATGCAAAGTTCCTTCCCTCACGACCACTGTTGGTCTCAATATTGTTTACTTTTTTGTTGTTTTGTTTTTTGGATTTTTGTTCTGCTTGGAATGAGGAAGCTGCGTTCTAAATGCTGGTTACTTTTTGACTTAGACTACTTTCACACTTGCGTTGTTAAATCCGGTATTGAGATCCGGCAGAGGATCTCAATACCGAAATTGAACGGAAATTGAACGTTTTGATTTTGCACATCAGGATGCAGCCATTCTGTTAGAGTGCGGTTGTGTGAAATCAAAATGAAAAAACAAAACAAAAAAGGATCCGTCACTAAATACATTGAAAGTCAATGGGTGATGGATCCAGGTTTTTAGGTCTCCCTCACAGATGGTGTCTGAACTTTACCCTGTTAAACTAATTGAGGGAGTTCTTCCAGAATACTAGGGACAGAATTCTTCACGAGCGGAAAAAAGGGACAATATTAAAGCAGATAATGGGGAAGAAGCGTTCCTTGCCGACAATCTGTGGATCACTAGTGGAGGAGACACATTTACATGCAGCGATCTCCTTCAGAGTATGCCACTGCTCTTCCCAATAAGAACTCGTTGTTTGGCGGCAGGAGGTGGTGCTCACACTGCGTAATCTGCTGCCGCTAAACAATCATTTTTGCATGCGCACAACATACGAATTAACATGATGAACAAGCGTTTAGCTCTTTCATTGGGTAATCGGCGGCACATTTACTTTGCCTGATCAAGTGCCATTATGAACGCTCGTTAGCGATAATCTGTGCTATTCTTGGCCCGTGTAAAGGGCCCTTAATCTGGGGGGCCCATAAACCAGTCATTAGGGGCCATTTGATAGCCCTGTGTGCTTACCTCAACGAAGCTAGACAGATGTCAATGGTGGAACTTGAAGAGAAGTTGGAATCTCGACACAAATCTCACTTATCCCTGGATGTTCTTCACCAGGTGGATCAGTTGTGCACTGGATTAAAGAACATCTTCTATCCACACAATCTACATATTATGCAGCTGGGAACAAAGCCTCCAAACTTCTAGCTCAGATTAAGATGCTTTAAACATCTTCGGCACATTCGTTGTGTATTAGTGAGCTAAATGCGAAGCAATTCAGCACTTATTACAATGAGTGAGGTAATCTTAGGGCTCTGCCTTCCCCCTCCACATCTCCTAAATCCAAATCCCCGATATAGTCGCGGTTGCATTCCCTCACACTGCAATCTATTACTGACCAGCAAGCTTTACATCGGACCAGGCCCTTTACCCTCCAGTAGTTTGATAGATCACCTGGCCCTGACGGACTGCCTATCCCGTATTATAGGACGCTTCTGCCCCATCTCCTCCAGGTCTGTAATGCTGCTCTCCCTGCACATTGTCACTGGGTGGTGGAGAAGCTTGGTTGCCAGCCTCTTGCCCCAGGATTATGGGCCCTCTCATCAGCCCATTTTTTTTTGTTGAAACACCTTTATTACAATCAGTCGTCATACATACATACTTTAGTACTGTGACGCAGCACAAACCACAGATCAGCACTTAATAAATTACTTACAATCGTCTTTGCGAGCATGGCATGGTATCCAGGTAAGAATATCGTCACCTACCTGAAGCGTTTCTGCACCGTGGTGAGGGACCCCACCCACATCTTGGACGGAAACGGCTTCTGGACCGGCAAGTGGTCAGTCATCCTCCGCCTGAACAGGGACCCCACAGACACGGATGGCGTGCAACACCTGCCCCCGACCTTCTCACTGGGCAACTCTCAAGCGCTCATCTATTACTCCGACATGCCGCAGACCTGCAGGAAATGTGGCAAGAAGGGGCACAGGCTGAGCGACTGCAAGGAGGCGGCCTGCTGGATCTGTCGTGTGGCAGGGCACGAAACCTTAGAAGACGGCATGCAACCTATGCGGACTGGCTTCACATATCTACAAGGACTGCCCACAAAGTATACGCACCTGGGCAGCGGGCGCAGCCAGAGCACCGGCCATAGGGAACCCCACCGCAGCCGCTCCTCCAGCAGCAACAAGACCCAAAGTGAAGGAGTCCATAAAGAAGGAGGGTAAGCAGACACCTGCCCTAGGCCATGCTCCCACCACCCCCCTCTCCCGGCCCCCCTCCCGCCGTGTCGTTACTACCACTGAGGATTCCCATATCCAACTGCCCATTACCTCAGTGGCACCTTCCACCGCCCCCAGCCCAACCCGCCCCATTGCCACCACTGCAGCAGCACTAACCTCTCCTCCAGCTGCTGCAGCCCTCTCTTTGGAGGATTTGCCCCCTCTTGAATCCCCAGGTGTCGCCCAAAGAAAGGGGAAAAGAAAGGACAGGGACAGCCCAGCCGCCGACCACTCCAAGAAAAAGATGGTCGAGGCAGTGGAAATCTCCCTGTCTGACGAAGAAGAAGAAGAAATGGAGAAGCAGGCGGAAGACCCGATAGCCACCAACGAGGCCCCCGAACAGCAAAGCCTCCACACCACAGAAAGCCTGGACGAGACGAATGTGGAGGTAACAGTGGCCAGCGGGGAAACCACTGAGCCGCAAGAAGTCCCCCAGAAAACCGAAGCTCTCGACGAGATCGCAGAGCAGTGTGGCTGTTGGAGAAGTCACTCAAGGATAGCGGGCAAGATGAAGAGAAGCCGCCGGACGTCCGGAGTGGTAACTAAGATGCATCGTTTCCGCTAACCTCTTTCTTTCTCTTACATGATGGCAAATTTTAACCTTTTTTCCATCAATGTTAGGAGCATCAGGGACAGGTTCAGACATCAGACGGTACTAACCTTTCTTACTGAACAGGTCACCGACGTGTTTATGTTGCATGAGTGTACTTCCCCCTCTAGGTCATACAACCATCTGGCCAGGGAGTGATCCCACGTCCCCTTCTACTGGTCTGGTGGTGGCGACTGTAAGTCGGCTGGGGTTGCCATCCTCCTCAGGGGAAACGCGTTCACACTTGACTCCGTCCAGGAGCTCGTCTGCGGCAGACTACCGTATTTTTCACTTTATAAGACGCACTTATAAAGTGGCCGTGCGTCTTATATAGCGAATACTTCGCTGGCCGCTATGCTGCACAGCGCGGCCAGCGAAGTATCAGTGTGGAGGGAGGAGGCGGGGACACTCATGGCGGGGCCCAGTGCAGTGACTCTACCCTAATACACCGGGCCTCGCAACTGTTAAATACATTCAATCTGATCTTTAATTGTATATGCTCTGACGGTACTTACTGTAGTACCGTACGTATAGCATTAAGACGGCGCAGACCGGCATCTCCCTCGGTCATGCGCCGCCTGCCGCAGCTCCCTCCTCATGCGCCGCCTGCCGCAGCTCCCTCCTCATGCGCCGCCTGCCCCAGCTCCCTCTGTCATGCGCCGCCTTCCTGCTTATCTCACTTTATGAATGAACAGGCAGGCGGCGCATGACAGAGGGAGCTGGGGCAGGCGGCGCATGACAGAGGGAGATGGGGCAGGCGGCGCATGACAGAGGGAGATGGGGCAGGAGGCACATGACAGAGGGAGATGGGGCAGGAGGCACATGACAGAGGGAGCTGGGGCAGGAGGCGCATGACAGAGGGAGATGGGGCAGGAGGCGCATGACAGAGGGAGCTGGGGCAGGAGGCGCATGACAGAGGGAGCTGGGGCAGGAGGCGCATGACAGAGGGAGCTGGGGCAGGAGGCGCATGACAGAGGGAGCTGGGGCAGGAGGCGCATGACAGAGGGAGCTGGGGCAGGAGGCGCATGACAGAGGGAGCTGGGGCAGGAGGCGCATGACAGAGGGAGCTGGGGCATGAGGCGCATGACAGAGGGAGCTGGGGCATGAGGCGCATGACAGAGGGAGCTGGGGCAGGCAGCGCATGACAGAGGGAGCTGGGGCAGGCGGCGCATGAGGAGGGAGCTGGGGCAGGCGGCGCATGAGGAGGGAGCTGGGGCAGGCGGCGCATGACCGAAGAAGATGCCGGTCTGCGCCGTCTTAATGCTATACCTACGGTACTACAGTAAGTACCGTCAGAGCATATACAATTAAATAAAGATCAGATTGAATGTATTTAATAGTTGCGGGGCCCGGTGTATTAGAGTCACTGCCCCGGGCCCCGCCATGAGTGTCCCAGTCTCCTCCCTCCACACTGATGCATCTGATGGGGGATCTGTAGATGACACTTATGGGGATCTGTGGATGACATAAGTGTCATCCACAGAGCCCCGTAAGTGTCATCCACAGATCCCCCTCAGTGTAATCCACAGATTCCCCCCTCAGTGTCATTCAGAGATCTCCCATCAGTGTCATTCACAGATCCCCCCATAACAGTGCATCATCCACAGATCCCCCATAACAGTGCGTTATCCACAGATCCCCCATAACAGTGCGTCATCCACAGATCCCCCATAACAGTGCGTCATCCACAGATCCCCCATAACAGTGCGTCATCCACAGATCCCCCATAACAGTGCGTCATCCACAGATCCCCCATAACAGTGCGTCATCCACAGATCCCCATAACAGTGCGTAATCCACAGATCCCCCATAACAGTGCGTCATCCACAGATTCCTGTCATGGTGGACAGGATCTCAGATACACAGATCAACCAACAAACAAGTTTCTAGGCGAGAAGCTGGGGATAAGGTCACCTCCTAGCAAATCCCTAACAGCTCTCCCTATACTGCTAAGCCCACATTCAGACCCTAAAGGTGGGAATAATGTGTCCTCGTGCCTGGGCTGAAAATACCCTAGAATCCCTGAGATGGTGAAAGGGGAATAGGGGCAGCCTGCTCCCTCAGAACCTGGAGGGGACAGACGTCACACAAACAGCCTAGACAGCAAACCACAAAAACAGAAACCAAACTTATCTTATCTGAGCCGGAACAGACAATCCTTCCTTCATTGCTTGCTTACAAGGCCAGACTGATTTCTATAACCCGCACGGAACACTGGGAGTGAGTGTAATTTAAGCCAATGACCCCACCCAGTGCACCTGAAGGGAGGCGGATCTAGCACGACTCCAAAACAAAACACTAAACATGTGCTGCTAATCTGGCCGACCTCCGCACATAGTCAGAGCAGGGCATGACAATTCCCCATAACAGTGTGTCATCCACAGATCCCCCATAACAGTGCGTCATCCACAGACCACCATTAGTTCAAAACCTACCAAAAGCACACCTTTTGGTTCAAAATATATATATATTTTTTTATTTTCTTCCTCAAAAACCTAGGTGCGTCTTATAAAGCGAAAAATACGGTATATAAGGACGAAATAAGCCCTCCGTCCATCCAGGCCTGTTATCCTGCAAGTTAAACCAGAGGAAGGAAAAAAAAAACTGTGAGGTAGAAGCCAATTTTCCCAACTTTAGGGGAAAAAAAATTTCCTTCCTGACTTCAATGAGAAAAACTCCCTGGATCAACGACCCCTCTCTAGTAGCTATAACCTGTAATATTATTACACTCCAGAAATACATCCAGGCCCCTCCTGAACTCTTTTAGTGAACGCAGCATCACCACCTCCTCAGGCAGAGAGTTCCATAGTCTCACTGCTCTTACAGTATAGAGTCCATAGTCTCACTGCTCTTACAGTAAAGAGTCCATAGTCTCACTGCTCTTACAGTATAGAGTCCATAGTCTCACTGCTCTTACAGTATAGAGTCCATAGTCTCACTGCTCTTACAGTAAAGAGTCCATAGTCTCACTGCTCTTACAGTATAGAGTCCATAGTCTCACTGCTCTTACAGTATAGAGTCCATACTCTCACTGCTCTTACAGTATAGAGTCCATAGTCTCACTGCTCTTACAGTAAAGAGTCCATAGTCTCACTGCTCTTACAGTATAGAGTCCATAGTCTCACCGCTCTTACAGTAAAGAGTCCATAGTCTCGCCGCTCTTACAGTATAGAGTCCATAGTCTCACTGCTCTTACAGTAAAGAGTCCATAGTCTCACTGCTCTTACAGTATAGAGTCCATAGTCTCACTGCTCTTACAGTAAAGAGTCCATAGTCTCACTGCTCTTACAGTACAGAGTCCATAGTCTCACTGCTCTTACAGTAAAGAGTCCATAGTCTCACTGCTCTTACAGTATAGAGTCCATAGTCTCACTGCTCTTACAGTAAAGAGTCCATAGTCTCGCTGCTCTTACAGTAAAGAGTCCATAGTCTCACTGCTCTTACAGTAAAGAGTCCATAGTCTCACTGCTCTTACAGTATAGAGTCCATAGTCTCACTGCTCTTACAGTAAAGAGTCCATAGTCTCACTGCTCTTACAGTACAGAGTCCATAGTCTCACCGCTCTTACAGTATAGAGTCCATAGTCTCACTGCTCTTACAGTACAGAGTCCATAGTCTCACTGCTCTTACAGTATAGAGTCCATAGTCTCACTGCTCTTACAGTAAAGAGTCCATTGTCTCACTGCTCTTACAGTAAAGAGTCCATAGTCTCACTGCTCTTACAGTAAAGAGTCCATAGTCTCACTGCTCTTACAGTACAGAGTCCATAGTCTCACTGCTCTTACAGTAGAGTCCATAGTCTCACTGCTCTTACAGTAAAGAGTCCATTGTCTCACTGCTCTTACAGTAAAGAGTCCATAGTCTCACTGCTCTTACAGTAAAGAGTCCATAGTCTCACTGCTCTTACAGTATAGAGTCCATAGTCTCACTGCTCTTACAGTATAGAGTCCATAGTCTCACTGATCTTACAGTATAGAGTCCATAGTCTCACTGCTCTTACAGTAAAGAGTCCATAGTCTCACTGCTCTTACAGTAAAGAGTCCATAGTCTCACTGCTCTGACAGTATAGAGTCCATAGTCTTACTGCTCTTACAGTATAGAGTCCATAGTCTCACTGCTCTTACAGTAAAGAGTCCATAGTCTCACTGCTCTTACAGTATAGAGTCCATTGTCTCGCTGCTCTTACAGTAAAGAATCCTCTTCTATGTTTGTGTACAAACTCCCCCCCCCCCCCCCTTACCCTTGTAACAGTCACAGTCCTGGGGTTTCACTGGTTTCTACAGCTTAGTTTGCTGTTCACTAAAATTCCTAGGTCCTTTTCCATGTCAGTGTTACAGAGTCTTTTACCATTTAGTATGTACGGTGACTTGCATTATTCCTTCCCATGTGCATAACCTTATATTTGTCAGTGTTAAACCTCATCTGCCATTTCTCTGCCCATGCCTCCAATCTATCCAGATCCCTCTGTAGCAGTATACTGTCCTCTGTAGTATATATACATACAGTATACTGTCCTATGTAGTATATATATACACAGTATACTATCCTATTTGATTTCGCGCGGTCAAGTCTAGAACTTACCTCCTTATAGAAACTGGTTAAATTAGTCTGACATGACGGATCCCTCATGAAGCCATGCTGATATGGCGGTATTTGCTTATTTTCATTGAGGTCCTCCAAGATAGCATCTCTTAGAAAACCTTCAAACAGTTTACCCACGACAGATGTTACACTTAGTGGCCTATAGTTTCCGGGCTCTGTTTTTGGACCCTTTTTGAATATTCAGGGCGCCAGATGGCGCCCAAAATGGTCGCCAATGTGACTTAGAATTGCTAAATGGCGACAAGACTTTGTAGTCTTGTTGCCATTTGACCCTAGACCCCCCACTGCTCTGCCTCTCACAGGAGGAACTGACATGGCACCCGCTGCTGTCAGTGCTTGCCGTGTTCTTCTCAACAGCACAGGGGAGAAGGAGGCAGTCCCTCCCCTCTGTGCCGCTACCACCAATGGGCTGATAGCAGGGAGGAGGAGGGGAGGGGCTGTGGCCACTGCACCACCAATGATTCTACTTTATATTACTGGGGGGCGGGTGCGGTGCACTGCACCACCAATGAATATAGTTTATGCTTAATACAAACTCAGGCAGTGGGTGACGGCCATATCCCATACCCGGCCTTTATGACTGCGCACTGCGATCCACCACAATTAACCCCTCGGGTGCTGCACGGGTATGGGATATGGCCGGCACCCGCAGTGCAGCCTGCGTTTGTATTAGGCATAAACTTTATTCATTGGTGGTGCAGTGCACCGCACCCGCCCCCCCCCCCCCAAGTAATATAAAGTAGAATCATTGGTGGCGCAGTGCGCCCCCCAGTATTATAACCATTATAATCATTGGTGACAGTGGCCACAGTGTCCCCCCCATCATTGGTGGCAGTTCCGATAGGAGCCCTAGCAGTGTAAGCCTGGGGCTCCGATTGGTTACTATGGCAGCCAGGACGCTACTGAAGCCCTGGCTGCCACAGAGCAGCAGGGGGTGTAAAGTCCTATTTACCCTGACAGGGTGAATAGGACAAGGGATGAAAAGATTCCAGGGTCTGGCCCCTAAGGGGGTAAATAGTTATTACGGTAAATAAAAAGTAAAAAAAAAAACAAACACCAAAATTTTAAGTTTAAATCACCCCCTTGCCCAATTTTACATATAAAATATATAAACAATAAATAAATATTACATATCACCACGCCCGATATCTCCTATGCGGTGAATGCCGTAACATAAAAACAGAAGAAAAAAACCAAAAAAAGCGTGCAATTTGCCATTTTTTTGTCACCTTGTCCCGACAAACATTAGGATCAGACTGTTCTATTATGGTCCAGGCGTTCCATAAAATGTGGAATGCACGCGGCTTTTTTGGCATTTTATTTTTTTCACGTGGAATCGAGTATCGCAATACTTTTTTATGGTATCGAAATCGAGTCAAAATTTTGGTATTGTGACAACCCTATTAAGACATGTGTTTTTTTGTTCTTTTTTAATTATACCGTAATTATATCTATTTTAAATTTGGCTCCTAAATTTTTCAGGTTTGGTCCCGGCGATTTGTCTATTTTAATCTTTTTTAGACGCCGCTGCACTTCTTCCTGGGTCAGACAGGACACTTTTAATGGGGAATTTACTTACTTTACATTCGGCATTTCATCTGTTTATTGTCCTCAGTGAATACATTGGAGAAAAAATATTTAACAGCTTTGCTTTCTCCTCGTCGCTCTCTGCGACTCCCCCCTCATCACTCTGTAGAGGCCGACACCTTCAGATTCATACTTTTTACCATTTATATAAATGAAAAACATTTTAGGGTTAGTTTTACTCTCTTTGGCAAATAATCTCTCAGTCTCTAGTTTGGCCGCTTTTATTTGTTTTTTATTAAATTTTTTCCTTATAGTTTTTCAGTGCTTCCGTGCTCCCCTCCTGTTTTAGTGATTTATATGCTTTATTTTTGTCATTTATTGCTTTCTTTACAGTTCTGTTTATCCACATTGGTTTCTTTTTGTTCATTAACCCTTTATTCCCATACGGTATGTACCTCTCACAATGAGATTTTAGGATGCTTTTAAAAATATCCCATTTTGTGGCAATTTTTTATTTTTGAGGACTTTGTCCCAGTTAGTTTGGCCTATGGCTTCTCTTAGTTGGCTAAATTTAGCTGTTTTGAAGTTTGGTATTTTTGTTCCTCCCTGTAGAAACGCTCTCTTGAATGATAATTGGAAGGTTATTACTTTCTGGTCACTATTTCCCAGGTGTCCCCCGGGACCCGACCTGCACGTCTGTTGTTCTGTCAGGTCTATTGGTTAGTACTAAGTCCAGTATGGCCGTCCCTCTAGTCGGGTCCTGAACCAGTTGCGAGAGGTAATTGTCTTTGGTTATTGCCAAGAACCTGTTTCCTTTATGAGATGTAAAGGTCTCAGTTTCCCAGTCTATATCTGCGGAGTTCCCCCATAATAACCACCTCATTATGATTTGCCGCCTCGTCTATCTCGTTTAGTAGTAGATTTTCTGTTCATTATTAACCGCCCAGTCATAGCTATCATCCAGCCGTGTCTCAGTTATTCCCCCTGTCATAGCTATCATCCAGCCGTGTCTCAGTTATTCCCACTGTCATAGCTATCATCCAGCCGTGTCTCAGTTATTCCCCCTGTCATAGCTATCATCCAGCCGTGTCTCAGTTATTCCCACTGTCATAGCCATCATCCAGCCGTGTCTCAGTTATTCCCACTGTCATAGCTATCATCCAGCCGTGTCTCAGTTATTCCCACTGTCATAGCTATCATCCAGCCGTGTCTCAGTTATTCCCACTGTCATAGCTATCATCCAGCCGTGTCTCAGTTATTCCCACTGTCATAGCTATCCTCCAGCCGTGTCTCAGTTATTCCCCCTGTCATAGCTATCATCCAGCCGTGTCTCAGTTATTCCCACTGTCATAGCTATCCTCCAGCCGTGTCTCAGTTATTCCCACTGTCATAGCTATCCTCCAGCCGTGTCTCAGTTATTCCCACTGTCATAGATATCATCCAGACGTGCCTCAGTTATTCCCACTGTCATAGCTATCATCCAGCCGTGTCTCAGTTATTCCCACTGTCATAGCTATCATCCAGCCGTGTCTCAGTTATTCCCACTGTCATAGCTATCATCCAGCCGTGTCTCAGTTATTCCCACTGTCATAGCCATCATCCAGCCGTGTCTCAGTTATTCCCACTGTCATAGCTATCATCCAGCCGTGTCTCAGTTATTCCCACTGTCATAGCCATCATCCAGCCGTGTCTCAGTTATTCCCACTGTCATAGCCATCATCCAGCCGTGTCTCAGTTATTCCCCCTGTCATAGCCATCATCCAGCCGTGTCTGTTATTCCCACTGTCATAGCTATCATCCAGCCGTGTCTCAGTTATTCCCACTGTCATAGCTATCATCCAGCCGTGTCTCAGTTATTCCCACTGTCATAGCCATCATCCAGCCGTGTCTCAGTTATTCCCACTGTCATAGCCATCATCCAGCCGTGTCTCAGTTATTCCCACTGTCATAGCCATCATCCAGCCGTGTCTGTTATTCCCACTGTCATAGCTATCATCCAGCCGTGTCTCAGTTATTCCCACTGTCATAGCTATCATCCAGCCGTGTCTCAGTTATTCCCCCTGTCATAGCCATCATCCAGCCGTGTCTGTTATTCCCACTGTCATAGCTATCATCCAGCCGTGTCTCAGTTATTCCCGCTGTCATAGCTATCATCCAGCCGTGTCTCAGTTATTCCCACTGTCATAGCTATCATCCAGCCGTGTCTCAGTTATTCCCCCTGTCATAGCTATCATCCAGCCGTGTCTCAGTTATTCCCACTGTCATAGCTATCATCCAGCCGTGTCTGTTATTCCCACTGTCATAGCCATCATCCAGCCGTGTCTCAGTTATTCCCACTGTCATAGCCATCATCCAGCCGTGTCTCAGTTATTCCCACTGTCATAGCTATCATCCAGCCGTGTCTCAGTTATTCCCACTGTCATAGTCCTCCTCACACATCACTAATTCCAGTTCCCCGGTTTATTAGTCAGGCTTCTGCCATTAGTAGACATACATGTGAGAGGTTTATGTATATTTTTTACCCTACACCTTTCCTTCTGAGCTGTTCTAGTCCCTCCTTCCATTCCTCCCCCAGTCCCACTACCTGCCCCCGGTCTCTATCTGTACTATCCTCCCCTCCTATAGTGTAATTACCCCCCAGTCCCACTACCTGCCCCCGGTCTCTATCTGTACTATCCTCCCCTCCTATAATGTAATTACCCCCCAGTCCCTAGTTGTGACGTCACTGGGCCAGCGGTAAACAGTGAGAAGGCAGCGGCGCTCCTGGAGCACTGCTGCCTTTTCAAACAGCTGATCGGCGGGGGTCCCGGGGGTCGGACCCCCGCCGATCAGATGATGATGATCTATCCAGAGGATAGATCATTAGTGTAAACAAAGTGCAGAACCCATGGGATCGGGATCCTTCCTTGGTAAAGAAAATGAGTTCTGACAACCTTGTGTCAGATCAGGGCTAGCCTCCCTCCTGCTTTCTGTTACCCAGCTAGCTACCTCACTTTCCTGAGCCTCTTCGCTACCACCCTCCCCCACAGAGCGCTTGCTCAGCGATACAGTAATTCTCCCCAAGGTATTAGATGTTTTACTCATCAACATTACAAATTTATTTTTCCAAAAACTAACATCCATTTTGTCCTCTTATGGATTTTTCCCCGAAGATTAGCTCGTAAATACCTGGTGCAGCATGTTAAACGAGGAGGTGTGGGCCCCCAAAATCCCATTATACAGCGATCCAGGGCTCTGGATGTTTAGACTGGTTGCGAGACCCTAGGGATAGATTAGAAATTGATGCTGGAAATGCAATGAGCGAGGTTCTGCTGCGTTCAGCGCTGCTCAGCTCCTCGTCACCTGAAGAACATCACTACCATACCTTCTAGGAATACCTTGAATGTCTGGCATGAACCTGGCGTGATAAGGATTGAGACCCCTAATCACCGTTCTCTCACACAAGTTCAAGATATACTTCTTGACTTCCCTCGAGCCTGTAGGGACACCTTGCCAAAAGCCGTTCATGATATGCGCCTTCCTCCATTAGATTTATGCTCTCAGATGTTAAGGTCCTTCGAAACAACCTCTACTGAAAGACCTCTCCTTCATGTGCATCATCTCACTGTCTGTATCGAGCCTGGTCTCCATCGTATCTACCCCTCCCAATCTCTCTACTTTTCAGACACTTGTTCTACAAAGGAATGAGCCTAAGAAGAAAATCTCTGCCTTATACATGAGCTAATACTACCGAAAGTGGTTCCTCTCTCATTGGGAACATGATCTTGGGGAGAGGTTTTTTGAGGGGGGGGCTGCACAGCTTTTATTCTTCTCAGCTAAAGGTCTCTCGATGTGTGAAAATTACCAGATGGCATTACACCTGTTAAGCTGCACATCCTCTTCCTGGGTGCCGATCCTATGTGTTGGAGGTTTGGGACAGAGGAGGGCACCTACTGTATTATCACATTTGGTGGCAATGTTCCAAAATTAGGGACTTCTGGACATCTGTGCAACATTGGCCAAACTGTGTAATCTATCTTTTCCTGTGTCCCCGGCCTGGTGGTAAGGCTTCTTGACCCATTAAACCCTAATTCAGAAACTATTGGCTTCAGCTAGGATCTTGGTGACGAGTTGCTGGAAGCAGGAGGGCCCCCCTCGATTGACTTACTACGTTATTTTATTAAAGCTGCAGGATTTGACTCATAAAATATAATTTGATGTAAAGTTTGCATCCGTTTTTACCTGGAGACGAGGCAGGTGACCTGTGATTGGTTGGATTTTCAGACAAAAGGTCTATCAATGGGAGGACAATCGGACAACATTGTGGGAAATCAGTTTACCTGATGCTCCTATTACTTTCAAGTGAGTTGTTGGCTGGATTGTATCTGAAAGCGTCACATCAGTTTTTTGCCGGATGGAAACGCGCTGACATCTTCCCAGCCACAAACAAAACCTGACAGGAACGGAAAACAGACAACAAAGCGGCAGACAATCTTGGCGTGGATTTTTCTATAAAAGTCTATGGATTAGTTAAACTTATTTCCCCAGTTTGAGATCAGATGCTGTCCGGGTGGTTTGTTACAATGTATCAGTAGGGGGCTTGGATACATTTGATCTTTTTATTGAAGACACAGATAAAGCACATAATAAGACGGTACGGTTCAATAACTTACGGCCATTTTCAGCCTCACAGGTTATATATGTCATTATAAATGAATCCACAACATACAGTTGCAAGAAAAAGTATGTGAACCCTTTGGAATGATATGGATTTCTGCACAATAGACAATCACAGTCAGCTTAACCTAATAACACACAAAGAGTTAAAGGTCACCATGTTTTTATTGAACACACCATGTAAACATTCACAGCGCAGGTGGAGAAAGTATGTGAACCCCTAGACTAATGACATCTCCAAGAGCTAATTGGAGTGAGGTGTCAGCCAACTGGAGTCCAATCAATGAGATGAGATTGGAGGTGTTGGTTACAGCTGCCCTGCCCTATAAAAAACACACCAGTTCTGGGTTTGCTTTTCACCGAAAGCATTGCCTGATGTGAATGATGCCTCGCACAAAAGAGCTCTCAGAAGACCTACGATTAAGAATTGTTGACTTGCATAAAGCTGGAAAGGGTTATAAAAGTGTCTCCAAAAGCCTTGCTGTTCATCAGTCCACGGTAAGACACATTGTCTATAAATGGAGAAAGTCCAGCCCTGCTGCTACTCTCCCTAGGAGTGTCCGTCCTGTAAAGATTACTGCAAGAGCACAGCCCAGACTGCTCAATGAGGTGAAGAAGAATCCTAGAGTGTCAGCTAAAGACTTACAGAAGTCTCTGGCATATGCTAACATCCCTGTTAGCGAATCTACGATACGTAAAACACTAAACAAGAGTGGATTTCATGGGAGGACACCACAGAGGAAGCCACTGCTGTCCAAAAAAACATTGCTGCACGTTTACCGTTTGCACAAGAGCACCTGGATGTTCCACAGCAGTACTGGCAAAATATTCTGTGGACAGAGGAAACCAAAGTGGAGTTGTTTGGAAGAAACACACAACACTATGTGTGGAGAAAAAGAGGCACAGCACACCAACCTCAAAACCTCATCCCAACTGTGAGGTATGGTGGTGGGGGCATCATGGTTTGGGGCTGCTTTGCTGCGTCAGGGCCTGGACGGATTGCTATCATCGAAGGAAGATGAATTCCCAAGTTTATCAAGACATTTTGCAGGAGAACTTAAGGCCATCTGTCCACCAGCTGAAGCTCAACAGAAGATGGGTGCTGCAACAGGACAACGACCCAAAGCATAGAAGTAAATCAACAACAGAATGGCTCAAACAGAAGAAAATCCGCCTTCTGGAGCGGCCCAGTCAGAGTCCTGACCTCAACCCGATGGAGATGCTGTGGCAGGACCTCAAGAAAGCGATTCACACTAGACCAGTGATGGCGAACCTTTTAGAGACCGAGTGCCCAAACTGCAACCCAAAACCCAATTATTTATCACAAAGTGCCAACACAGCAATTTACCCTGAATACTACAGTCCAGTATAGTCTATCTTGCATGTACTTTATTATTTAGCTATAATAGCTTGCCTACATTCAGTGCACTGCCTGTGCTGTTCATAGTGCGCCTGCGCTGAATGAATTGCAGGAAAAGTCTAAGGCATATTGGTACACCATAGACTTTTTCCAGGGTGCGGGTGCCCACAGAGAGGGCTCCGAGTGCCGCCTCTGGCACCCGTGCCATAGGTTCGCCATCACTGCACTAGACATCCTAAGAATATTGCTGAACTGAAACCGTTCTGTAAAGAGGAATGGCCAAGAATTACTCCTGACCGTTGTGCACGTCTGATCTGCAACTACAGGGAACGTTTGGTGGAAGTTATTGCTGCCAAAGGAGGTTCAACCAGTTATTAAATCCAAGGGTTCACATACTTTTTTCACCTGCACTGTGAATGTTTACATGGTGTGTTCAATAAAAACATGGTAACATTTAACTCTTTGTGTGTCTACTGTTGTGACTTAGATGAAGATCAGATCACATTTTATGACCAATTTGTGCAGAAATCCATATCATTCCAAAGGGTTCACATACTTTTTCTTGCAACTGTATGTACACACATGGAGCGCAGAGGAGGAGTATCTAGCCCCCCCCCCCCCCCATACATGCTTCTGATTGTCCAGCTACGTTAAGGGGTTGTGCAGCGTCTGAACCTGGTCAGCTCTGATTATACCGCACCCCCGATACAATCAGGGCCGCCTGAGAGTGAACACTGAAGACACCGCAGCCTCGTCAAACAGCTGATCGCTGGGGTGTCAGACCCTGATGACAGGTCCTCAATATCATGACACTTCACAACACGAAGACGAGGAAACGCACATTGCAGCGATTACATGATGGATTTATTCTAAACCTATATCCCCATGTGAAAAAGTAGTTGCCCCCTGTGTTTGTCTTCTACTTTACAAACCTTCACTCTATAAACTGAGAAATGTCTGAAGCTTTTCTCTCCTCCGAATCCCGTCACTGATACTCGGTTGTATACCCGCTGCTGTCTCTGAGACCTGCTGGACGTCTGTGCTGCTCGGCGTCACCACCGTCGGGGCCCTGTGACCAGGTATTCCAGCCCAGGAGGATCGGACCACATTCCACAGTTCTTCTCTATTTCTTGGTTTTTCCTCAGAAACTGCATGTTTGATGTCACCCACAAGTTTCCTATTGGATTAAGATCCGGGGATCGGGCCGGCCGCTCCATAACGTCAATCTTGTTGGTCTGGAGCCGAGATGTTGCCCGTTTACTGGTGTGTTTGGGGTCGTTGTCTTGTTGAACACCCATGTCAAGGGCATTTCCTCTCCAGCATAAGGCAGCATGACCTCTTCCAGTATTCTGATGGATTCAGACTGATCCATGATTCCTGGTCTGCGGTAAATAGGCCCAACACCGTAGTCTGAGACACATCCCCATATCATGATGCTTGTCCACCATGCTTTACTGTCTTCACACTGGGGCTGAATTCAGTGTTTGGGGGTCGTCTGACAAACTGTCTCCGGCCACTAGAACCATCTCACTTCCATCAGTCCACAGAATGTCTCTTCAGGCCGTCAATGGGCTTTTTGGCAGATTGTAAGCTCTTCAGCCCACGTCTTTATTCCAGCAGTGGGACTTTGCGGGGGCTTCTCGCAGATCGCTCGGCCTCACATCGGCGTCTTCTCATTGTAACAGGACTCACAGGGAACTTTACACCTTCTTTCATCTTCCTGGAGCTGATGGTTGGCCAAGTCCTTGCCATTTTGGCTATTCTTCTATCCCTTCCAATGGTAGTTTTTCGCTTTCTTCCACGTCTTTCCGGTTTTGGTTGCCATTTTAAAGCATTTGCGATCATTTTAGCTGAGCAGCCCATCATTTTCTGCACTTCTTTATGTTTTCCCCTCTCCGATCAACTTTTTAATCAAGGCACGCTGTTCTTCTGAACAATGTCTGGAAAGACCCATATTCCTCAGAATTTCAGAGAGAAATGCACTGTAACCGGCATGGACAACACTTGCTGCCTTTCTTCCTTAAATAAGGGCAATAATTGCCACCAGCTTTCCAAAGAATGAATGACCTCACTCATTGAACTCCACACTGCTATTATTTTGAACATGCCCCTTTCAATTAGTGATTCAATTACACAGAATCCGCAGCATGCATGTCATGTTGGGTTTCTATTACTCTACTACACCTGCTAGTAAATTATTTGCTATGCAGAAATATCATTTCTACCAAAAAACTGTGATTGATCAGGTTAGTGATGTCTGACTGCTATTATTTTGCCTACACTAGAGGGATGCCCAGAATGAACAGCCTCATTAAGGTTTTGACACATCTCAATGGGACCGAGGTCAGGACTTTGACCCAGCACCTCAAGAACTGTCATCTTGATTCTTCTTAGCCCTTTCGAGGTGACTTGTGCGCTCTGGGTCTTTGTCTTGCCACATAACCCAACTGTGCTGGAGCTTCGGGTCATGAACTAATGGGTTCTCCTGATGATTTCCGATGAAGCACAATTCAAGGTTCCATCTATGATGACAAGTCATCCAGGTCCTGCTCCAGATCATTACACGACCATCACGTTTGACTGTTGCTATGATGTTCTTACAGTGGAATGGGATGTAACAGGAACCATGTCTTCCATAACGTTCCACCTTTGACTCATAAGACTTCAGAATATTATCCCAAAAGGGTTAGGCGTCATCTCGATGTTTGGCAAATTCAAAACAAGTATATTGACCTTTCCTGGGGCAGCTGAGATCTCCAGGTCTACAAATGTTCCTCTAGGTTCTTCTGTGACCTCCTTGAGTTGCTGATGCTCTTGATGGATTTTGGTAGACTGGTCGCTCCGGGAAGGTTTTCACCATTAGTGGCACTATAGTTCACCAGAGCCTCAGCGATGGCGGTGTAACGCTGTCGAAGACTTTGCTTGGCATCTGTATATGAATGTCTTTAGTACATAGCTGTATCATGTAGGGGTTTAGGAGAACTTCCAGCTGCTTCACATCACCAGGCAGGCTCTATGAAAGTGATCTCCTGATTCATGCCGGGATGCGGAAACACAAACCAACTGTCTACAGAGTCACTATAAGGGGGCAATTACTTCCTCACATGGGGCCAGGTTTATATAAAATCTGCTGTGATCTCAGGTTCTCGGTGTCTGACGTTAATAGTCATCTGATGATCTGAAATGTCTGACAAACATGGTGAACTAGAAGTCACTGGGAAGGGGGCAAATACTTCTCCCAGCCCTGAAGATGACCTTCTGTACTGTCTGGTACTGGTCCCATTACATTCTCCCCCTCTTACCCCTGGTCTTATTGATGAGATGACTGTGCCGATCCACCCCATACACAGGAATGCCCAGCAGAGCATGCATGTGGGGAGCTGCCGGACATCAGCGCATCAGTAGGATTCTGTCTGGCTGAGTGCAAATCCCACTCCGGCCTGATGAGGGGAGCATCCGAAACAGCTGTCTACGGACGGATCAATGGCTTGGCTATTTATCCTTAGGCTTAGTTAAAAGGGTGGACTTTGACTCAGAGGGAGCCACTTCCAGAAGGTGGCGCTAGTCAGATGGTTCTCTTTCTTGGGAGATTATTTTCCCATGGAACATTGCCAAAAAGTCTCCCTTCACAGCCAGTCTCTTTAAAGGCCATGCACACCTTTGTGGACATTTATTTTATTATTGCATTGTACTCATTTCGAGCTAAAAACATTTTTCAGCTGTGAACCACTGTCTGTGTGCAGCCTTGAGTTTATCTAGTAGCAGGCTCTGAATTTTCACTCTGTTCCGTCAGGCAGCTCAGCTGACGGCTCCTTATCTCTGATCTTATAAACACTCGTTATAGCTCAGTGATAAGAAAGTGGCTTTAATAAGTGTTTATGACATTTTACTATCTTAGAGATCAGGTTTATTACATGACACCGATTCACACAGCTGAGCAAACAGTTAACGCTTTGTGACAGAATGGCTCAATATTTTTAATATACTTTTTTTTAGCCCAAAATGGGTAAAATGCAATCATAAGACCGTGAAGGTGTACATAACCTTTAAGGAACAGTCGGTACCCCGCCTAAGACCCCCAATAATAACATCACCCATGCGATATGGCATGAAACATTAAAATCCTCTCCTAAACAGACCTGACACAACTTTGACAAACCCTCCGACGTGAGCAGTATTAGGTCAGGATGGCTTTTCGATTTATGGATATAAATAATTTTCACATTCACTGACGGCAAGCAGAGATCTTGATAACGATGAGGAATCGAAGCAGTGTCCGGTAGGCACATGCAGAACATGATCCAATAATTACATGGGGTATCCCTCTTATAATACTAGCATATGCCTCTGACCTCTAGGACCCTCCATCTCAACAACAAAGAGGCTGAGGTGCCTTCACAGCAGCGCTCCCATCCAGCCACTGTGCAGCGGAGAGCTGTGACCACTCTATTATGAGGACGGGTCATCACTTCCTGTAATAACCACTGTGGGGCCCCGGAAGAGCCCTTTTTAGGGATCACTGCGCCTGCTGAGGTTGCGTTCCTTGTGCTGAACTACAATGAAGAGTTGTTGCAGCCTCGATGGATTGCAGAAGCAGGGGGTCCCCATACTCTCCCCAGGACCACCACATACTGAGATCAGTGTCCCCAGGTGACCGAGCTGCTGTCGCCACGTGTATCACAGGATTCCTTCATTGTTTTTAAGTATAAAAAAAATATGTAAGAAAATGGTAAATGAAATTGGTATAAAAAAAATAAATCCCAAAAATTTGTGTACAAAGCACAGGAGAGCGTTATAGTATGGTCATGTAAGGCCCACAGACATGCATGGAGAAGCACGGACGCGAGGTCCGAGGACTGTGCGCAGAGGTGAAGAGCCGCTCAGGAGGTCCAGGCTCCAAGATCTGAACAGTCACATCCCCTCCCCCGACTGCAGGAGGCTGCAATATACATAGTGCCGGGCTGCGGCGTCCGAAGAGAGCGATGAGCGATCCTCCAGAGCAGAGCGATCAGAAAGCTGGGGAGAAAACACAGGGACGGGTTAAGGGCAGCCATTATCTTCCACTAGTAATACACCCTGTATACAGGAGCCCAGCCGCAGGAAATCACAAGGTCCGGGCATCTAGTCATAAAGCAATGTGCCTCATCACTGTGGTCACATGATCAGTCACATGACCACCCTAGGCACTGGCTCCTCCCCCCTGGTACCCAGGCATTAACTGAAGCTCAGGACCGTGAGAGGCATGCTGGTCAATCCCTAGGGCAGTGGTGGCGAACCTATGGCACAGGTGCCAGAGGCGGCACTCAGAGCACTCTCTGTGGGCACCCACACCCTGGAAAAAGTCTATGGTGTACCAATATGTCTTAGACTTTTCCTGCCATTCATCAGCGCAGGCGCTCTATGAACAGCACAAGCAGCGCAGGGCGCACTATGAACAGCACAGGCAGCGCAGGACACACTATGAACAGCACAGGCAGCGCAGGGCGCACTATGAACAGCACAGGCAGCGCAGGGCGCACTATGAACAGCACAGGCAGCGCAGGACACACTATGAACAGCACAGGCAGCGCAGGGCGCACTATGAACAGCACAGGCAGCGCAGGGCGCACTATGATCAGCACAGGCAGCGCAGGGCGCACTATGTACAGCACAGGCAGCGCAGGGCGCACTATGAACAGCACAGGCAGCGCAGGGCGCACTATGTACAGCACAGGCAGCGCAGGGCGCACTATGAACAGCACAGGCAGCGCAGGGCGCACTATGAACAGCACAGGCAGCGCAGGGCGCACTGTGAACAGCACAGGCAGCTCAGGGCGCACTGTGAACAGCACAGGCAGCGCAGGGCGCACTATGTACAGCACAGGCAGCGCAGGGCTCACTGTGAACAGCACAGGCAGCGCAGGGCGCACTATGTACAGCACAGGCAGCGCAGGGCGCACTATGAACAGCACAGGCAGCGCAGGACACACTATGAACAGCACAGGCAGCGCAGGGCGCACTATGAACAGCACAGGCAGCGCAGGGCGCACTATGAACAGCACAGGCAGCGCAGGGCGCACTATGAACAGCACAGGCAGCGCAGGGCTCACTATGAACAGCACAGGCAGCGCAGGGCACACTATGAAAAGCACAGGCAGCGCAGGGCTCACTGTGAACAGCACAGGCAGCGCAGGGGGCACTGTGTACAGCACAGGACACACTATGTACAGCACAGGCAGCGCAGGACACACTATGAACAGCACAGGCAGCGCAGGGCGCACTATGAACAGCACAGGCAGCGCAGGGCTCACTATGAACAGCACAGGCAGCGCAGGACGCACTATGAACAGCACAGGCAGCGCAGGACACACTATGAAAAGCACAGGCAGCGCAGGACGCACTATGAACAGCACAGGCAGCGCAGGACACACTATGAACAGCACAGGCAGCGCAGGACACACTATGAACAGCACAGGCAGCGCAGGGCGCACTATGAACAGCACAAGCAGCGCAGGGCGCACTATGAACAGCACAGGCAGCGCAGGGCGCACTATGAACAGCACAGGCAGCGCAGGACACACTATGAACAGCACAGGCAGCGCAGGGCGCACTATGAACAGCACAGGCAGCGCAGGGCGCACTATGTACAGCACAGGCAGCGCAGGACACACTATGAACAGCACAGGCAGCGCAGGGCGCACTATGAACAGCACAGGCAGCGCAGGGCGCACTATGTACAGCACAGGCAGCGCAGGGCGCACTATGTACAGCACAGGCAGCGCAGGGCGCACTATGAACAGCACAGGACGCACTATGAACAGCGCAGGACACACTATGTACAGCACAGGCAGTGCAGGGCGCACTATGAACAGCACAGGCAGCGCAGGGCGCACTATGAACAGCACAGGCAGCGCAGGGCGCACTATGAACAGCACAGGACGCACTATGAACAGCGCAGGACACACTATGTACAGCACAGGCAGCACAGGGCGCACTATGAACAGCACAGGGCGCACTATGTACAGCACAGGACGCACTATGAACAGCACAGGACGCACCATGTACAGCACAGGCAGCGCAGGGCGCACTATGAACAGCACAGGCAGCGCAGGACGCACTATGAACAGCACAGGCAGCGCAGGACACACTATGAACAGCACAGGCAGCGCAGGACACACTATGAACAGCACAGGCAGCGCAGGACACACTATGAACAGCACAGGCAGCGCAGGACGCACTATGAACAGCACAGGCAGCGCAGGGCGCACTATGAACAGCACAGGCAGCGCAGGCCACACTATGAACAGCACAGGCAGCGCAGGGCACACTATGAACAGCACAGGCAGCGCAGGACACACTATGAACAGCACAGGCAGCGCAGGGCGCACTATGAACAGCACAGGCAGCGCAGGGCGCACTATGTACAGCACAGGCAGCGCAGGGCGCACTATGAACAGCACAGGCAGCGCAGGACGCACTATGAACAGCACAGGCAGCGCAGGGCGCACTATGTACAGCACAGGCAGCGCAGGGCGCACTATGTACAGCACAGGCAGCGCAGGGCGCACTATGAACAGCACAGGCAGCGCAGGGCTCACTATGAACAGCACAGGCAGCGCAGGACACACTATGAACAGCACAGGCAGCGCAGGGCACACTATGAACAGCACAGGCAGCGCAGGACACACTATGAACAGCACAGGCAGCGCAGGGCGCACTATGTACAGCACAGGCAGCGCAGGGCGCACTATGTACAGCACAGGCAGCGCAGGGCGCACTATGAACAGCACAGGCAGCGCAGGACGCACTATGAACAGCACAGGCAGCGCAGGGCGCACTATGTACAGCACAGGCAGCGCAGGGCGCACTATGTACAGCACAGGCAGCGCAGGGCGCACTATGTACAGCACAGGCAGCGCAGGGCTCACTATGTACAGCACAGGCAGCGCAGGGCGCACTATGAACAGCACAGGCAGCGCAGGGCGCACTATGAACAGCACAGGCAGCGCAGGGCGCACTATGAACAGCACAGGCAGCGCAGGACGCACTATGTACAGCACAGGCAGCGCAGGACACACTATGAACAGCACAGGCAGCGCAGGGCGCACTATGAACAGCACAGGCAGCGCAGGACACACTATGAACAGCACAGGCAGCGCAGGACACACTATGAACGGCACAGGCAGCGCAGGACTCACTATGAACAGCACAGGCAGCGCAGGGCGCACTATGAACAGCACAGGCAGCGCAGGACACACTATGAACGGCACAGGCAGCGCAGGACTCACTATGAACAGCACAGGCAGCGCAGGGCGCACTATGAACAGCACAGGCAGCGCAGGGCGCACTATGAACAGCACAGGCAGCGCAGGGCGCACTATGAACAGCACAGGCAGCGCAGGACGCACTATGAACAGCACAGGCAGCGCAGGACACACTATGAACAGCACAGGCAGCGCAGGACACACTATGAACAGCACAGGCAGCGCAGGACACACTATGAACACCACAGGCAGCGCAGGACACACTATGAACAGCACAGGCAGCGCAGGGCGCACTATGAACAGCACAGGCAGCGCAGGGCGCACTATGTACAGCACAGGCAGCGCAGGGCGCACTATGAACAGCACAGGCAGCGCAGGGCTCACTATGTACAGCACAGGCAGCGCAGGGCGCACTATGTACAGCACAGGCAGCGCAGGGCGCACTATGAACAGCACAGGCAGCGCAGGGCTCACTATGTACAGCACAGGCAGCGCAGGGCGCACTATGTACAGCACAGGCAGCGCAGGGCGCACTATGAACAGCACAGGCAGCGCAGGGCTCACTATGAACAGCACAGGCAGCGCAGGGCGCACTATGAACAGCACAGGCAGCGCAGGGCGCACTATGTACAGCACAGGCAGCGCAGGGCGCACTATGAACAGCACAGGCAGCGCAGGGCTCACTATGTACAGCACAGGCAGCGCAGGGCGCACTATGAACAGCACAGGCAGCGCAGGGCGCACTATGAACAGCACAGGCAGCGCAGGGCTCATTATGTACAGCACAGGCAGCGCAGGGCGCACTATGAACAGCACAGGCAGCGCAGGGCGCACTATGAACAGCACAGGCAGCGCAGGGCGCACTATGAACAGCACAGGCAGCGCAGGGCGCACTATGTACAGCACAGGCAGCGCAGGGCGCACTATGAACAGCACAGGCAGCGCAGGGCTCACTATGTACAGCACAGGCAGCGCAGGACACACTATGAACAGCACAGGCAGCGCAGGGCGCACTATGAACAGCACAGGCAGCGCACTGAATGTAGGCAGGCTATTATAGCTAAATGATAATGATACACTATATTGGACTGTAGTAATCAGAGTAAATTGCCGTGTTGGCACTTTGTGATAATTGTGTGTGTTTTGGGTTGCAGTTTGGGCACTCGGCCTCTAAACGGTTTGCCACCACTGCCCTAGGGTAATGTGCACACACAGAGGAGAGCGCGGCGCTGAAAGGGGCCCCACAAAACCCCATTCACACAATACACAAAATAATGGTGTGGAAACAAGATCAAAACTGCAGGAAATTGAGCTGAACCTCGTAAAACCTCTACAGATTCAGAGTGGACTTTGTTCAATTCATCATCATTTTCAAGATCTATGCTTGCTGTCAGTGAACAAACATTTTTAAATACAAAAGTTGAAATCCTGTTGTGACTAACAACCCTCCAGCTGTGAGAGGTACTCCGTGTACAAGCACAGGGAAGTGTTATCAGAAACTCTCTGCACTGATACATTGTACCAAACCTTCCGCTGTGAGGGGTACTCCGTGTACAAGCATAGGGAAGTGTTATCAGAAACTCTCTGCACTGATACATTGTACCAAACCTTCAGCTGTGAGAGGTACTCCGTGTACAAGCACAGGGAAGTGTTATCAAAAACTCTCTGCACTGATACATTGTACCAAACCTTCCGCTGTGAGAGGTACTCTGTGTACAAGCATAGGGAAGTGTTATCAGAAACTCTCTGCACTGATACATTGTACCAAACCTTCAGCTGTGAGGGGTACTCCGTGTACAAGCATAGGGAAGTGTTATCAGAAACTCTCTGCACTGATACATTGTACCAAACCTTCAGCTGTGAGAGGTACTCCGTGTACAAGCATAGGGAAGTGTTATCAGAAACTCTCTGCACTGATACATTGTACCAAACCTTCAGCTGTGAGGGGTACTCCGTGTACAAGCATAGGGAAGTGTTATCAGAAACTCTCTGCACTGATACATTGTACCAAACCTTCAGCTGTGAGAGGTACTCCGTGTACAAGCATAGGGAAGTGTTATCAGAAACTCTCTGCACTGATACATTGTACCAAACCTTCAGCTGTGAGAGGTACTCAGTGTACAAGCATAGGGAAGTGTTATCAGAAACTCTCTGCACTGATACATTGTACCAAACCTTCAGCTGTGAGGGGTACTCCATGTACAAGCATAGGGAAGTGTTATCAGAAACTCTCTGCACTGATACATTGTACCAAACCTTCAGCTGTGAGAGGTCAGGGCTGTTTTACTTACAATTATTATGTGATGCATAATTTGTGTACAATTGTGGTAAACCCCGCTATTTCCTTGCAATGTATGAGCACCTTCTGCAGCCGCGCAGCAAGCAGTGTTACTGACCTGGACAGATGGTCAGGCTGAACTCCTGCCGGGATGTCTTGGGGCCCTGTGCCTCCATGATGTACTGTCCACTGCAGTCCTCCTTCAGGTTGCTCAGGGTCAGGCGCCCGGACTTTAGGTAGAAGGCTCCACCTCTGGAATATTCCGGACTCTCGCCCGCCTTGCAGCTCGCCAGCCGTTTCCCGTCCTTCGTCCAGGTGATTCGCTCTTCATTCTCCACAATCACCGGATACAATGTGATGCTTCCGGAGTTCCGTGCGGCATCTGGAGACGGAAACACACGGATGATGTCAGTGAGATCTGGGGAAATAACCGCGCTGAGCTCATACCGACCGCAGCGCAACCGCCGCAGGAAGCCATAAACCTTCCCTGTGTAGAGCGACGTCCTGGAGGGACCTCATAGCAGCTGCTGCTCAGCCCCAACCACCCCCGCTGCTAATCGAGACATCTCCTCGGATGAGACTGCCCCAGTTATAGACTGCACAGCAACACACGCTGCTAGCTGAGACACCTCCGCGGATGAGACTACCCTGGTTGTAGACTGCACAGCAACACACGCTGCTAGCTGAGACACCTCCGCGGATGAGACCACCCTGGTTGTAGACTGCACAGCAACACACGCTGCTAGCTGAGACACCTCCGTGGATGAGACTACCCTGGTTGTAGACTGCACAGCAACACACGCTGCTAGCTGAGACACCTCCGTGGATGAGACTACCCTGGTTGTAGACTGCACAGCAACACACGCTGCTAGCTGAGACACCTCCGCGGATGAGACCACCCTGGTTGTAGACTGCACAGCAACACACGCTGCTAGCTGAGACACCTCCGCGGATGAGACCACCCTGGTTGTAGACTGCAAAGCAACACACGCTGCTAGCTGAGACACCTCCGCGGATGAGACCACCCTGGTTGTAGACTGCACAGCAACACACGCTGCTAGCTGAGACACCTCCGCGGATGAGACCACCCTGGTTGTAGACTGCACAGCAACACACGCTGCTAGCTGAGACACCTCCGCGGATGAGACCACCCTGGTTGTAGACTGCACAGCAACACAAGCTGCTAGCTGAGACACCTCCGCGGATGAGACCACCCTGGTTGTAGACTGCACAGCAACACACGCTGCTAGCTGAGACACCTCCGCGGATGAGACCACCCTGGTTGTAGACTGCACAGCAACACACGCTGCTAGCTGAGACACCTCCGCGGATGAGACCACCCTGGTTGTAGACTGCACAGCAACACAAGCTGCTAGCTGAGACACCTCCGCGGATGAGACCACCCTGGTTGTAGACTGCACAGCAACACACGCTGCTAGCTGAGACACCTCCGCGGATGAGACCACCCTGGTTGTAGACTGCACAGCAACACACGCTGCTAGCTGAGACACCTCCGCGGATGAGACCACCCTGGTTGTAGACTGCACAGCAACACACGCTGCTAGCTGAGACACCTCCGCGGATGAGACCACCCTGGTTGTAGACTGCACAGCAACACAAGCTGCTAGCTGAGACACCTCCGCGGATGAGACCACCCTGGTTGTAGACTGCACAGCAACACACGCTGCTAGCTGAGACACCTCCGCGGATGAGACCACCCTGGTTGTAGACCGCACAGTAAGTTTGGCGCACTTGGAGCTGCCAATTCCCACACCGGCCTTTATAAAAAGTGCGCCAAGTGTATGGAGGCACAGACCCCTCAGTAAACTTGGTGCCTCTTCTGGCCTTCCAGGCACCAGGTCCGATACCTCCTCCAGCTCGGAGGGGCTGTAGATTGCGGCTACAGTTTCTGGCGTTAGTTCTAATAAATCCAGTAGGAGGTCGTAGGCCCCGCCCCTCCCAGATTCCCCGCCCCTTTCTCAGCACATTTAAAAAGTGTCAAGGCGCTAAAAAGTCCCAAATTATAGAGCAAATATGGCGTGCGCTATAATCTGCAACTTTTTACCATGTCATAAAAACACTGAAGGAGTGACGGTAACTGTCCGAGGCCGAGCAGCCCGCCCTGCTCCCAGACATGTACGCACCATTCAGACAGAAGATATACTCGACAGAAGCCCCGGGGGGGCGAGCGACATCATCCCAGTGCGTCTTATCCCCGTCCCATACAAGATCTGTAGACAGAGCCCCCTTATATAAGACCGGTCGCTCAGAGGACAGGGGGCTGCAGGTCACCGCCAGGATCTCAGCGCCATCTTTACTCCAGACGATACGTTCAGCGTTCTCAGCGTTGGGGATCTCCATCGTCAGCTCTCCATTTTCAGGATAAACCAGTCCAGTCTCTGAGGACGGGAGATCACACAGGGTTAACAGACGGGGCGCTGCACAGAACCTGGTGCTGGAGCAGAATAATGGACCATATGACTCCAACATAATCCACAGCGCTGCACAATCAGAGGAGGCACGAGACATCAGACAGAAGTGCCTCAACCCTGAGCTGCAAGTGAGGCCCTGCACTCACACTTCGTTACACTCTCTCACTTCACTGCAAAACATGCAGGTGTCTGGTTCTGCTGGGGCGGTATATTGTGCTGCACTTTGGTATATAGTTCTGCTGGTGCGGTATATTGTGCTGCACTGTGGTATCTGGCTCTGCTGGGGCGGTATATTGTGCTGCACTGTGGTATCTGGTTCTGCTGGGGCAGTATATTGTGCTGCACTGTGGTATCTGGTTCTGCTGGGGCGGTATATTGTGCTGCACTGTGGTATCTGATTCTGCTGGGGCAGTATATTGTGCTGCACTGTGGTATCTGGTTCTGCTGGGGCAGTATATTGTGCTGCACTGTGGTATCTGGTTCTGCTGGGGCGGTATATTGTGCTGCACTGTGGTATCTGGTTCTGCTGGGGCGGTATATTGTGCTAAACGGTGGTATCTGGTTCTGCTGGGGCGGTATATTGTGCTGCACTGTGGTATCTGGTTCTGCTGGGGCAGTATATTGTGCTGCACTGTGGTATCTGGTTCTGCTGGGGCGGTATATTGTGCTGCACTGTGGTATCTGGTTCTGCTGGGGCGGTATATTGTGCTGCACTGTGGTATCTGGTTCTGCTGGGGCGGTATATTGTGCTAAACGGTGGTATCTGGTTCTGCCGGGGCGGTATATTGTGCTGCACTGTGGTATCTGGTTCTGCTGGGGCAGTATATTGTGCTGCACTGTGGTATCTGGTTCTGCTGGGGCGGTATATTGTGCTGCACTGTGGTATCTGGTTCTGCTGGGGCAGTATATTGTGCTGCACTGTGGTATCTGGTTCTGCTGGGGCGGTATATTGTGCTGCACTGTGGTATCTGGTTCTGCTGGGGCGGTATATTGTGCTAAACGGTGGTATCTGGTTCTGCTGGGGTGGTATATTGTGCTGCACTGTGGTATCTGGTTCTGCTGGGGCGGTATATTGTGCTGCACTGTGGTATCTGGTTCTGCTGGGGCAGTATATTGTGCTGCACTGTGGTATCTGGTTCTGCTGGGGCGGTATATTGTGCTGAACTGTGGTATCTGGTTCTGCTGGGGCAGTATATTGTGCTGCACTGTGGTATCTGGTTCTGCTGGGGCGGTATATTGTGCTGAACGGTGGTATCTGGTTCTGCTGGGGCGGTATATTGTGCTGCACTGTGGTGTCTGGTTCTGCTGGGGCGGTATAATTTGCTGCGCTGCAGTATTGCAGGCCCTGCCCACTTATGCTGCCCCACCTTCTGTCAATTTGGACCCAGCAAGAACATGGGGTCACTTTTAGGTTTTTTCCAGCGCCATGTTAGGCTCCCAGTCTGCCTAGGACACGCTGTATCTAACAACCGTGCTGTCCGTATACTGCGGTGTAAAGCTGAGCACCGCTGATATATACGGTGCATGCATCAACCAGTGCACTAACATTGGCACCATTATTTGTCACACAGAATACCAGTGTTCCCACTGCCTCATCCTCTGCACACTCCACACCTGAGATCTCTGTGAGATGGACGTGCCGTGCAGCCGAGCCGGGAAGGAGCAGTGGACAGTCCCTGCCGCCACACACAGGCTCCACAGGGTAACAGACAATATGGCAGCAGTGTATGCGACAGAGGCCCGGCCTGTGATCCCGGGCATCAGATAGAACCTCAAGAAGCGCTCACCCGTGTCACCACGTCATTCTCACTCACCCGTGTCATCCCGTCATTCTCACTCACCCGTGTCATCTCGTCATTCTCACTCACCCGTGTCATCTCGTCATTCTCACTCACCCGTGTCATCTCGTCATTCTCACTCACCCGTGTCATCTCGTCATTCTCGCTCACCCGTGTCACCACGTCATTCTCACTCACCCGTGTCATCTCGTCATTCTCACTCACCCGTGTCATCTCGTCATTCTCACTCACCCGTGTCATCTCGTCATTCTCACTCACCCGTGTCATCTCGTCATTCTCACTCACCCGTGTCACCACGTCATTCTCACTCACCCGTGTCACCACGTCATTCTCACTCACCCGTGTCACCACGTCATTCTCACTCACCCGTGTCACCACGTCATTCTCACTCACCCGTGTCACCACGTCATTCTCACTCACCCGTGTCATCTCGTCATTCTCGCTCACCCGTGTCATCACGTCATTCTCGCTCACCCGTGTCATCACGTCATTCTCGCTCACCCGTGTCATCACGTCATTCTCGCTCACCCGTGTCATCACGTCATTCTCGCTCACCCGTGTCATCACGTCATTCTCTCTCACCCGTGTGATCACGTCATTCTCACTCACCCGTGTCATCACGTCATTGTCACTCACCAGTCTCATCTCGTCATTCTCACTCACCCGTGTCATCACGTCATTCTCACTCACCCGTGTCATCACGTCATTCTCACTCACCCGTGTCATCACGTCATTCTCACTCACCCGTGTCACCACGTCATTCTCACTCACCCGTGTCATCCCGTCATTCTCACTCACCTGGATCATCATCCTCTCCGATCTTCCCATTTTGTGCTGATTCTTAAGAGGGAAGAGAAAGGGAAAAATAAGTCAGACATAGCAGAGACGATCCCGATTCAGATATTGGCTGACAAGTTCCACAAGGACCTCCGACCATACAAGAGGGAAGACCTCCTTTCTATCTAAGAATCCCTCCTTTTCTCACCTGAACATCTCATCCTTCTTACCCACAAACCCTCAGCAAATCCCCACAACCTCATCTCACCTTCACCAATCAACTACCAGAAACCCCCTCAAATCTCAAATGCCTTTCTATAATCCCTATTCCACAATATTGTGGGCAAGGACTATATCTACAAACTGTCCTACATGCCTGACCAAAACATGGCTGACACACAACCTCACAGCAACAAGAATGTCCATGAAAGCCCTCGTCATCTCCTGCCTAGACTACAGCAACCTTCTCCTGTGTCCTCGAACACTTCTCTGCCACTGATACAGATGTGGACTGCATTCTTCGGTTCAGCTAAGAAAGCTGCCAGATACTTTAGCTCTCAGACAACACCTTATCTTCTCCAGAGCCCAAAGGAACGCGCCTCCTTGCTGCGTCACAGAACTCCATTACAAGATGGCCGCTATAGCTAGATATTTACATACCGCAGTTAGTAAAACAATGCCCACTGCGCAGATGCCAAGTCTTATCTCTTTTCTTATTTTGATATGTCAGCCAATGTAACCATGCCACATGCCTCAGGGGGGCGCCAAGAATTCGCTTTGACTCCATGGTGTGTGTCATAGTTATTGGGTTACCACTAATTTGGAGCAGTAAAGCAAACGTGATCGGCCCTGATTAGGGGCATCTTTAACAGTTGGCGCCCGATATGTGGGGGCTCGGGAGAAGTAACGTCGCTAGCTGAAGTTTGGGGTTCCCAGAGCACGGTGGACCACGCTTGAGGAGGAGGACTGCAGCCTCAGAGACAAGGTGAGAACATGTACTTACCTCACCTGCCTCTCGCTGCTCCTCTGCTCTGCTATTGAGGTTACCTACGTAGTAGCAACTTCGGTTGATATAAAATCCAGAGTTCCTAGAATCCATATTTTGAGTTTGCTCTCCTGTGTTTGAGTTTTGTCTGTGTGGTTTGTGTCAGGCACCTTCACAGTTAATGATTTAGGCTACTTTCACACTTGCGTTTTTCTTTTCCGGCGCTGAGTTCCGTCCTAGAGGCTCAATACCGGAAAAGAACTGATCAGGCATAGCCCCGTGCATTCTGAATGGAGAGCGATCCGCTCAGGATGCATCAGGACGTCTTCAGTTCAGTCTTTTTGACTGATCAGGCAAAAGAGAAAACCGCAGCATGCTACAGTATTATCTCCGGCGAAAAAAAACTGAAGACTTGCCGGAATGCCGGATCCGGCATTTTTCCCCATAGGAATGTATTAGTGCCGGATCCAGCATTCAAAATACCGGAATGCCGGATCCGTCCTTCCTGCCTGCGCATGCACAGACCGGTAAAAATGTGAAAAAAAAATACAGGACAGATCCGTCTGTCCGCATGACAAGTGGAGAGATGGATACATTCTTGCAATGCATTTGTGAGACGGATCCGTCTCACAAATGCTTTCAGTCACATCCAAATCGGCGGATCCAGCGGGCAGTTCCGATGACTGAACTGCCCGCCGGATCACACTGCCGCAAGTGTGCCGAAGCAGAGCAACAGATTTCACTGGCAGGGGTGGCTACAGTTGATTTCTGCTGGACCTGGACTGGGGCATCTTCACAGATCTCCCCTTAGGAGGCAGCAGACCTGCAGGACCTGGACTGGGGCATCTTAACAGATCTCCCCTTAGGAGGCAGCAGACCTGCAGGACCTGGACTGGGGCATCTTAACAGATCTCCCCTTAAGAGGCGGCAGACCTGCAGGACCTGGACTGGGGCATCTTAACAGATCTCCCCTTAGGAGGCAGCAGACCTGCAGGACCTGGACTGGGGCATCTTAACAGATCTCCCCTTAGGAGGCAGCAGACCTGCAGGACCTGGACTGGGGCATCTTCACAGATGTCCCCTTAGGAGGCAGCAGACCTGCAGGACCTGGACTGGGGCATCTTCACAGATGTCCCCTTAGGAGGCAGCAGACCTGCAGGACCTGGACTGGGGCATCTTCACAGATCTCCCCTTAGGAGGCAGCAGACCTGCAGGACCTGGACTGGGGCATCTTAACAGATCTCCCCTTAGGAGGCAGCAGACCTGCAGGACCTGGACTGGGGCATCTTCACAGATGTCCCCTTAGGAGGCAGCAGACCTGCAGGACCTGGACTGGGGCATCTTCACAGATGTCCCCTTAGGAGGCAGCAGACCTGCAGGACCTGGACTGGGGCATCTTCACAGATCTCCCCTTAGGAGGCAGCAGACCTGCAGGACCTGGACTGGGGCATCTTAACAGATCTCCCCTTAGGAGGCAGCAGACCTGCAGGACCTGGACTGGGGCATCTTAACAGATCTCCCCTTAGGAGGCGGCAGACCTGCAGGACCTGGACTGGGGCATCTTCACAGATCTCCCCTTAGGAGGCAGCAGACCTGCAGGACCTGGACTGGGGCATCTTCACAGATGTCCCCTTAGGAGGCAGCAGACCTGCAGGACCTGGACTGGGGCATCTTCACAGATCTCCCCTTAGGAGGCAGCAGACCTGCAGGACCTGGACTGGGGCATCTTCACAGATCTCCCCTTAGGAGGCAGCAGACCTGCAGGACCTGGACTGGGGCATCTTAACAGATCTCCCCTTAGGAGGCAGCAGACCTGCAGGACCTGGACTGGGGCATCTTAACAGATCTCCCCTTAGGAGGCAGCAGACCTGCATGACCTGGACTGTGGCATCTTAGCAGATCTCGCCTTAGGAGGCGGCAGACCTGCAGGACCTGGACTGGGGCATCTTAACAGATCTCCCCTTAGGAGGCAGCAGACCTGCAGGACCTGGACTGGGGCATCTTAACAGATCTCCCCTTAGGAGGCAGCAGACCTGCATGACCTGGACTGTGGCATCTTAACAGATCTCCCCTTAGGAGGCGGCAGACCTGCAGGACCTGGACTGTGGCATCTTCACAGATCTCCCTTTAGGAGGCAGCAGACCTGCAGGACCTGGACTGTGACATCTTAACAGATCTCCCCTTAGGAGGCGGCAGACCTGCACTGGGGCATCTTAGCAGATCTCGCCTTAGGAGGCGGCAGGTGGATTAGTCTCGGCTGGCGGCCCAGACGTGGGAGCCAGAGTGTATATACTGCGTAGGGGTGAGCTCTGCTTGGGAGTGTGGAGGACAAGGTGCCTGCTTCTGTCTTTGTTGTAGGTGTTAAATCCATGGGGCAGTCGCAGTCACTGCCCGAGGGCGAGCATACGGCTCATAAGCTGGTAGCCCGAGAAGAGGGGAGTAAGCATGAGAAATCCATCCTCAATTATGCTGTCAGGTAAGGCTACTTTCACACTAGCGTTCGATCGGATCCGTTCTGAACGGATCCGCTCATATTAATGCAGACGGTGGCTCCGTTCAGAACGGATCCGTTTGCATTACCATGAACAAAAAAAAAAAAAATTTTTTTTTGTTCATGATAGTGCAAACGGATCCGTTTTGACTTTACATTGAAAGTCAATGGGGGACGGATCCGTTTGAAAATTGAGCCATACTGTGTCAACTTCAAACGGATCCGTCCCCATTGACTTACATTGTAAGTCTGGACGGATCAGTTTGCCTCCGCACAGCCAGGCGGACACCCGAACGCTGCAAGCAGCGTTCAGGTGTCCGCCTGCTGAGCGGAGCGGAGGACAAACGGTGCCAGACTGATGCATTCTGAGCGGATCCGTATCCACTCAGAATGCATTAGGGCTGGACGGATCCGTTCGGGGCCGCTTGTGAGAGCCTTCAAACGGAGCTCACAAGCGGAGCCCCGAACGCAAGTGTGAAAGTAGCCTAAATCAACCTGTTGCCTCATTTCTCCAGTCCACATCCTGTCCTCTCCATACATCTCTGACCTAATCTCCTGACACCTCCTGACACATAATCTCCAGTCCACAGCCTGTCCTCTCCATACATCTCGGACCTAATCTCCTGACCCCTCCTCACATATAATCTCCAGTCCACAGCCTGTCCTCTCCATACATCTCTGACCTAATCTCCTGACCCCTCCTCACATATAATCTCCAGTCCACAACCTGTCCCCTACCTACATCTCTGACCCAATGTCCTGATACCTGGTCACATATAATCTCCAGTCCACAACCTGTCCTCTCCATACATCTCTGACCTAATCTCCTGATACCTCCTCACATATAATCTCCAGTCCACAACCTGTCCTCTCCATACATCTCTGACCTAATCTCCTGATACCTCCTCACATATAATCTCCAGTCCACAACCTGTCCTCTCCATACATCTCTGACCTAATCTCCTGATACCTCCTCACATATAATCTCCAGTCCACAACCTGTCCTCTCCATACATCTCTGACCCAATGTCCTGATACCTGGTCACATATAATCTCCAGTCCACAGCCTGTCCTCTCCATACATCTCTGACCTAATCTCCTGATACCTCCTCACATATAATCTCCAGTCTACAACCTGTCCTCTCCATACATCTCTGACCCAATCTCCTGACACCTCCTCACATATAATCTCCAGTCCACAACCTGTCCCCTCCATACATCTCTGACCCAATCTCCTGACACCTCCTCACATATAATCTCCAGTCTACAACCTGTCCTCTCCATACATCTCTGACCCAATCTCCTGACACCTCCTCACATATAATCTCCAGTCTACAACCTGTCCCCTACCTACATCTCTGACCCAATGTCCTGATACCTGGTCACATATAATCTCCAGTCCACAACCTGTCCTCTCCATACATCTCTGACCTAATCTCCTGATACCTCCTCACATATAATCTCCAGTCCACAACATGTCTGCTCCTCATACAATCATCTCCTAGATTTCTCCCATGCATTCCCCATGTTCCAGAACTCACTACCTTAGCACATAAGACTCTACTCCACCATCCAAACTGTTGAAAACAACCTGACTCCATCTCTTCATGAAAGTCTATCCCTCTATCCCCGAAAGCCTCAGATACTGTCTCGTAAAGTGTGGGCCCCAGTGTGGCAGGAACCTCTCCCTCTGGGCCCCTCTGTCACTCAGTTCATGTTTATTGCACCAAGTTCATCGTTAGGCATTCTACAATAATGAAGAACAGCAGATACGTACTACAGAGAAACGTGTGGGTGGTGGTGTTTTCTCCGAGGTGAACCTTGGCCTTGTACTGCGCAAAGTCTTCCTCCTTCACATCCATAATCTTCAGCAAGTGTGGCTGTACACTCAGCCTTTCCAGACACAGTACTGGTGACTGCAGTAAGATCGACATCACGACTTCTCCATCTTTCTTAAAGACGATCTCTGAAGGTGTGAGAGACTCTGAGGACACAGGAAGATGGAGACTGATGAGGAGGAAATTCACAGGAAAGAGATCTCCTGCTATAGACATCCCCTTGTAAGAAGTCCCTTCTAGTGCATATGGAGACAGAGGGTGACTTTCAGGTCAGGACCCTCCAGTACCACGCAGGACGGAGAGCTGGCGACATGCCATCAGAGGGCCCAAAAATAGCCACATGGCCCAAGAGAACCGCAACAATGGGCACATCCACAGAATGTAACCTCAATAAAGCAATTTTATTAGGCTGCATAGACAAACAGACATTATTATAAACTGTATACAATGAATCATGTGCTGGTACAAAATAAGAGCAAACACAGCGTCCACCAAAGTCCACAAATAGGGACACAACGTGTATGGTCCTAGACAAAGTCACAAACAATGGAGGGGGCGGAGCCTAGCGGCGCATGGAGTAGGACGCACGCCGCACTAGCTCCGGCAAGAATCCTGACTAAAATACCCACGACGGTGGCGATATACCCTCCACACATCCAGAGGAGCAGGGGACATAGCCAGGAAGCGGTCCGGTGCGGAAAAATATAAGCATGCCTGCAAAGAGAGGCAAAACGCCGAGCCGGCAGGACAGAGAGGCACGGTCCCAAGATGGCGCTGAGGAGGAAGAGTGGCCTGACCTGGGGGCGGCGGTGAGTCAGGGAGCGGCAGCGCGGCTGGAGCGCTTCGCTCACAAGCCACACCAGTTCCCCAGCCCTGTGTGGGGAGAAGGAGAGGGCACCCTGTCACAGGGGGAGGAAGGCTCAGGGGAGCAAGATAACCCCTGTAAAGAAGATCAGCAGTCCCCAGTTCAGCATGAGGAGGGGGCGAGTGCTAGCCTGTGCAGCACTGGAAAGTGTCTGCCTGTAATCATTGCCCCTGAGCCCACCCTGAAAGATGTGATGGCAGCTATTGCTAGCTGTAACGCCACCCTCCAGAATATGAATATCAATATTGGAAGTCTAAAAGCGGACATGTCCATTATCCGTCATGACCTGCATAAGGTGGCTGAACGCACCTCAGAAGTGGAGAGGAGGGTCTCGGATCTGGAAGATGGGGCTGTTACCCTACAGAGAGAGAGCCGGGCTGCGTCAAAGGATATAGCGGCGCTCTACGCTAAAACCGACGACCTCGAAAACCGTTCTCGACGCAATAATATAAGGCTGGTGGGCATTCCTGAGAAGTCTGAGGGCCCAGAGGCCACTGATTTTATTGAGAAATGGCTCGCGGAAAAATTCCGCGATAGAGGACTTTCTGCACTTTACGCTGTTGAACGAGCGCATAGGGTCCCCACCAGGCCTTTGCCGCCAGGACGTCCGCCACGTCCAATACTGGCTAAAATCCTGCACTATCGAGACAGGGACACTATACTGAGGGCTGCAAGGTCTCATCCTGATTTAAAAATTAATGGAGTTCAGGTGTCCCTGTTCCCTGACTATTCGTCGGATGTACAGAAAAAGAGAGCTCGCTTTGTGGAGATTAAACGGAGGCTGAGAGATTTGCAAGTACAGTACTCCATGATGTTCCCGGCCAGGCTCAGGGTGGTGGCGTTTGGATCCGCGGTGTTCTTTGAGGACTCGGATGCTGCGGTCAAGTGGCTGGATCAAAATGAGCGTCGCCTTAGGATTCCATCAACAGACACCTGAGACTGTTGGACATTCCTGCTCCTGATTGAAGTTTTGAAGTCCCAGGGACTGTCCACCCACCGTTGTGGACATTTTCTTTTGTCTTTAGCCGGTTGCTGGAGACATCTTGTGGGTAGAGCATACGCCCGTGGTTGCTCCCCACCTTCTCAATGTGCCTGTGTACGGTATCGTGCTGGATGCTGTGCTGCTTCAGGCGCTGTTGGGCCAGGTTCACAATGTTGGCCCCGAGTTCATTACTGAATCTAATTATGCTGCATATGTTTACTGTCTGGGGAGGGTTAGTTGGGTGGGGGGAGGGAGGGGGGAAGGGGTTAGCGGGGGTTAATACTGTCAAAGGTGCTATTGTTGGCTATTCTAAAATGCTGAAACGTACAGTCCTTGTATATTCTGTTGGGGAAAATAGGGAAGAGATGGGAGTCTGTAATCTGATGATTAACAGTGTTTTTTCCCGCAGCGGTTGGGAGGTGGAAAGGTGTAGCTCTCAAATGTACTTTTATATATGCATGCATTCTTATGGGACCTGTTACGAGAATACTTAGCTGGAATGTGAGGGGAATGGCGGATGCTACGAAGAGACACGGTCTGTTCCGGTACCTATCTAGATATCAGCCGGCAATAATATGCTTGCAAGAAACGCATGTGACCAAACAATCTATACATGTCATGCAAAAGCCGTGGCTGGGTTATTCTGTGCATTCCGTCTTCTCCTCGCATTCCAGAGGGGTTAGTATCCTAGTCCATAAGAATATCATATTTGAATGTCTCAGGGAATGTGTGGATGAAGAGGGAAGGTTTATAGGAATGCATTGTGTGGTCCAAGGGATAAGAATGGTGCTAGCGACAATCTATATACCCCCACCATTTTCCTCAGTGCCTTTAAGGAAACTTATGGAGTTTATGGCAGAATTCTCTGAACTTCCAATGTTGATAGTGGGAGATTTTAATAATGTACTTGACAGTTCGCTCGATAGATGCCAGATCACACCTAGTGGTAGTAATGCGGGTGAAACCTTGTTTGCAAGAATACTGAGGGAACTGGGTCTGATGGATGTATGGAGAGAGACCCACCCCCTGGACAGGAAATACTCGTGTTGCTCCTCGACTTATGGCTCCCTGTCGCGTATAGATCTGGGTCTGGTAAATGCGCATATGTTCCCGTTTGTACAGAACTCAGAATATCTTGCTAGGACCCTATCTGACCACTCCTTATTTAGCATCGCCCTCGACATCTCTGTGACAGCCAGGCCGGGGGTTAGTTGCTGGCGATTGAATGCCTTTTGGTTAAAACTGATGGGTGAGCCGACTGATATGCTTCAATCCCTTAGGGAATATTTTTGTATAAATGAAGGGACTGCGTCTCCGTCAGTCGTCTGGGATGCAATGAAGGCCTTCCTCAGAGGATCCTTTATTAAAACAGTCAGTCGGATTAAATCTAAATCTAGAGAGCTTGATCGGCAGAAGCAGGATAATATGAGGATAGCGGAGGAAGCTTTTGTGTTAAATCCTTCTATCATGACAAGCAATACCTTGAAGGCTAGGCAGGAGGAGTTGAGGTGTCACCTTTTGGAGGTAGCAGAGAGGAAACGACTGTTTTACAAGCAGCAATTTTTTACTGAGGGTGAGAGTGTAGGCCATATGCTCTCGGTTATCGCAAAAGCGCAGCAAGGGTCACAATGTATATCTGGCCTGTTAGATGCTGGCGGCGTCCTCAGGCGCGATACGGATAACATTTTGAATATACTGAATAATTTTTATTCCTCTCTGTATACTTCCAGGGTGACATGCTCGGATGAGGATATTGACACCTTTTTAGCCACATTAAATCTCCCTAGGCTTTCCAGGGAAGACAGTATGCGATTAGAGGAGCCGATTGAGTTGGAAGAATTGAGGGCGGCATTAGCTGCTATGGCTAATGACAAGGCTCCAGGTTTAGATGGGCTTCCGGCGGAAGTTTATAAGTCCTTTTCGGAAGTGCTGCTCCCGGAACTTCTGAAGGTATTAAATTATTCCAAGGAGAGGGGGGAGTTGCCTCCGTCCATGCAGGAGGCGGTAATAGTAGTCATTCCTAAGCCAGACAAGGATCACTCTCTCCCTGACTCATATAGACCGATATCGTTGCTCTCCGCTGATGTTAAGTTGCTTGCAAAGGTCTTGGCCATGCGTCTGTCTAAAGTGATTTTGTCTATCATACACTCTGACCAGACTGGCTTCATGCCTCAGAAGTCAACGTCAATTAATATTAGAAGAGTGTTTGCCAGTATTCAACTTCCAGCTGATAATGTTGGAGATAGAGCTATCCTTTCTTTAGATGCGGCCAAGGCCTTTGACAGCATTGAGTGGCGATTCTTGTGGAGAGTTATGGCGTATATGGGATTTGGAGATGAATATATATCCTGGGTCCGGGTGCTATATTCTAAACCCAAAGCATGTATCAGGGCGAATGGAGGAGTGTCCCCCAAGTTCTGCCTGGGCCGGGGTACTAGACAGGGGTGCCCGTTGTCGCCTCTGCTATTTGCAGTTGCGATTGAGCCATTGGCCGCAGCAATTCGGAAATCAACGGACATTCGGGGGTTCCAATATGGGACAGTTGATAATAAAGTGGCGATGTATGCAGACGACACTTTGCTTTTTCTGGGGGATACTGGTCCATCGTTGGAAGCGGCTATGAAAATCATTGATTGCTTCAGGGATCTGTCGGGTCTGACTATTAACTGGAGTAAGTCGGCGATTATGCTGCTTGACGGGCAAGTGCAATCACAGACAGTGCGAGACAGAAGTATTCCATGTGTAGCGACCTTTAAGTACTTGGGTATCCATATATCCCCGAGAATACGAGACTTTGGGCGCCTTAATTTTGACCCGCTGGTTGTTAAATTTCGTAATAAAACTAAGGCATGGTGTAAATTATATCTGTCAGTGGCGGGAAGAGCCAATCTCATTAAAATGGTGTTGATGCCCCAGCTACTCTATGTTCTACATAATTCCCCGGTCTGGCTGTCAAAGTCCAAATTTGCTCCAATCAATGCTACTTTCAGGGAGCTCATATGGCGGAAGGGGCATCCGAGAATTAAGCTGGAAACGTTGCAATATCCTAAAACGGAAGGGGGCCTCGCAGTGCCAAACCCCTGGGTGTACTTCCTGGCGGCTCAATGCCAACATTTTAAGGGGTGGCTGGAACTGGAGTCGAGTGAGATGTCGTGTCAGTTGTTTAAGTATTGCTTGTCCTCTAGTGACCTACTGCTAATCCTTGAGACTAAGGGGGCTGGAAGGAGTGGTCCGATGGGTGATTTGGGACATTTGATGCAGTCCGTGTGGAGTAAGGTCAAGCTCCTGAGGGGGGTTTTCGGCAATACGGAATACACTCCACTGTGGGATAATCCCGTGCTGCCGGAATTCCTCTCCCTGTCTGAGTTCGGGGCATGGAAAGGGAAGGGTATTCTGAGGTTGGGACATCTTTTGGAGGAAAAGAAGTTCATGTCATTTGCCAGATTTCAGGAGAAGTATGAACTGCCTAGAACTCACTTTTATAAGTACCTTCAGGTGAGACATGCTTACAACTCCACATTTAAAGGTACAACTATGGTGGCGGGGAGAGATGCTGCATTGCACCTGATTCTGTCCAGGGGGGCGAGGAGAGGTATGATTTCCTGTATATACAAGATGTTGCTTGATAAGTTTCTAAGGTCACACCCGCTTGCGGCTAAAAGTAAATGGGAAAAGGATGTTGGCGAATTAACTGACAGCCAGTGGTCTGACATACTGGAGGCGATACCTCTCTCTTCCTTGAGTGAAGGGCGTAAACTCTCACAGCTGTTTATTGTCCATAGAGTCTACAAAACACCGGTTTTTTTGTTCCGTATAGGGTTTAGACCCACGGATGAATGTCCAAGATGCTCTGTGGTGTCTGCAGATTTGTTGCATATGATGTGGACGTGCGAAAGGTTGGGGAGATACTGGGAGTTGGTACGTCAGACGACACAGGACGTTTACAAAGTACGAATTCCCTCTGACCCGAAAGTGTGTGTGTTGGGATATGTCTCTGAATTGGCCACCGGTCAGGTGCATAAAATAGCTATAGGTAGAGTGTTGTATGTTGCTAGGAAATTAATCGCCTTACATTGGATACAGACAGCGCCGCCAACGCTAGGTGAATTCTTAGGTGCGGTTGACGTGATGCTGAGTTATGAACGGATGGTATACCAGAAGCGTGGATGTCCAGCGAAATTTGAAAAATTGTGGGATCCATGGCTGTCGTTTCGACGTCTGAATAGAGGTGTTTAACAATGTGCCTTTTGAATCTTGCAGGTTGGGTGGGGTGGGATGGGAGGGGGGGGGGGGGTTGGATTGTAATCTGTTTACTGCACGTAGCTTGGCGTCCTTTTCGTTATTAGCCGTATGGACAGCATGTCTCTATGTCATCCTTGTACGTAATATGATAAAACGTGTAGCTACATTGTAAAATGTTCAATAAAAAATGATCTGATTTAAAAAAAAAAGTCACAAACAATGCAAAACCGAGAGTCCGCAGTGAAGAAGTAATAATGTGGCATCAAAGTAACCTCAAATAACACCCCAAAAAAGGAATAAAGATGTAAGGCTTGGACTATATGGGTGGACCCGAGTCCGGAAAATGACGCACCATGCGTATCACCGGTGAAGTCCAGCTTCCTCAGGGGTAAATGTCTGTGTGTAACATAGTCCTATGTATATATATATACACCAATATCGGTAGTAATAGCCAATTATTAGAGATAGTCACCTGTGTAGAAAAAAGAAATCCTGATGTACTCATGGCGTCCCAGGATATGCGCCGCGCCTGCACAAGATGGCCGCAAACAGGAAGTATCAAAAAACATGTGATCACAGATCAGAGACTTCACTCCTACACACGTGCGTTCCAAGCAGTGCGCAATATTATGATCATAATAGCAAAGGCCGTACCTCGCGTTTTCGTTCTAGGGGATACCCTAAAAAAGTGGCGTCTCAGGCATTTGAAATCGCTCAAAAAGCAAATCGTCACTAGATTCAACACCCAGTGGGATGATCTATATCAATTACCGAATACGCATTTTACTTTCCGACTCCAAACTTGGAAACCATGTTGATCCACAACCTAAGATCATTGCAGGCAGAGCCCCTAATTTACGGGTGGTGGGTAGCCATCGTCAGTGACCTACCCAGAGATTACAGACCCCAGACTAGAGGGTACCTATCCCTGGGGCAATTGCAAGATATGTCCATTCAGGATTGCCTCTGACTTCTTTGTTAATCCAAGGGACTCCAGAAAGATTCGCCTCAAACACTACATCAATTGTCGCACCCAAAACCTCATCTATGGCCAAGAACTCTGCAAACGTATTCAGAAGCATTTATCAAACATTCCTTTGGAACATCGTGACAGGACAAGGGAGAAAAACCATTGACTTCTGTAACTGCACGTTTTTTGGATCATCATTAACGTGATATTACTGGCTTACAAGTCGTTGGACTGGGATGGGTGCGCAACAACAACTTGAGGGGGGTGCCACCACTCCACAGCGCCTTAGTCTTGAATCCAGATGGATCTTTGATCTCGATTCTGTGGCACCAAATGGGATGAATGAAGAATTCACTTTCACGGGTTTCTATGGGCACATCACCCCATCGTCACCATATCCACTGTATAATGGATCCACCGGAACCTCTATAGATCCGATGTTCTGCTCCACGGCTGGTTACTATTTGTGGGCACATGCCCAGCATCATGATGGACGTCAACCCATCCTTACCAGTCCCTTTCTCTACCCTATAATGGGTTCGTTGGAATTTTTTATATTCTTGATGTTCTGATATTATGTATTAATTATAGTAGCTCAACAATAGAAATTTTTTATTTCTGTGTTAACTCCTGGCGTCCCAGGTCTTTTTGTGTAGTATTCTTCGTATGAATTTTTTGGGGATTCTTTATAGTATTTACTATGGATGCACTTAAAGAGAATATGTCATCGGGATTTTGTGTATAGAGCTGAGGACATGGGTTGCTAGATCGCCGCTAGCACATCTGCAATACCCAGTCCCCATAGCTCTGTGTGCTTTTATTGTCTAAAAAATAAATAAATGATTTTATATATATGCAAATTAGTCTACTAACGTTTCCAGAGCCCAGCCACGCCCACTGTGAAGGAGCCCAGCACTGCCCTGCATCCTCCCAATCTCCTCCTTGCTCCCCGACGTCACAAAGCTAGAGCGCCGTAATCCCGCGATGCACGAGCTAGCGCATGCGCAGTGTCGGCATAATGTTCCTTCCCAGTGCTGGCATCAGCCTCAGGGAACGAACTGCGCATGCGCTCTAGCTTTGTGACGTCAGGGAGCAGAGGAGGAGATTAGGAGGACGCGGGGCGGTGCTGGGCTCCTTCACAGTGTGTGTGCCTGCACTCCGAGAGTCAGAGAACACTGGACTCCTCTCTGAAGCAAGGAGGAGATTAGGAGGACGCAGGGCGGTGCTGGGCTCCTTCACAGTGTGTGCGCCTGCACTCCGAGAGTCAGAGAACACTGGACTCCTCTCTGAAGCAAGGAGGAGATTAGGAGGACGCGGGGCGGTGCTGGGCTCCTTCACAGTGTGTGTGGCTGCACTCCGAGAGTCAGAGAACGCTGGACTCCTCTCTGAAGCATGGAGGAGATTAGGAGGACGCGGGGCGGTGCTGGGCTCCTTCACAGTGTGTGTGGCTGCACTCCGAGAGTCAGAGAACACTGGACTCCTCTCTGAAGCATGGAGGAGATTAGGAGGACGCGGGGCGGTGCTGGGCTCCTTCACAGTGTGTGTGGCTGCACTCCGAGAGTCAGAGAACGCTGGACTCCTCTCTGAAGCATGGAGGAGATTAGGAGGACGCGGGGCGGTGCTGGGCTCCTTCACAGTGTGTGTGCCTGCACTCCGAGAGTCAGAGAACGCTGGACTCCTCTCTGAAGCATGGAGGAGATTAGGAGGACCGGGGCGGTGCTGGGCTCCTTCACAGTGTGTGTGGCTGCACTCCGAGAGTCAGAGAACGCTGGACTCCTCTCTGAAGCATGGAGGAGATTGGGAGGACGCGGGGCGGTGCTGGGCTCCTTCACAGTGTGTGTGCCTGCACTCCGAGAGTCAGAGAACGCTGGACTCATCTCTGAAGCATGGAGGAGATTAGGAGGACGCGGGGCGGTGCTGGGCTCCTTCACAGTGTGTGTGGCTGCACTCCGAGAGTCAGAGAACGCTGGACTCCTCTCTGAAGCAAGGAGGAGATTAGGAGGACGCGGGGCGGTGCTGGGCTCCTTCACAGTGTGTGCGCCTGCACTCCGAGAGTCAGAGAACGCTGGACTCCTCTCTGAAGCATGGAGGAGATTAGGAGGACGCGGGGCGGTGCTGGGCTCCTTCACAGTGTGTGTGGCTGCACTCCGAGAGTCAGAGAACGCTGGACTCATCTCTGAAGCATGGAGGAGATTAGGAGGACACGGGGCGGTGCTGGGCTCCTTCACAGTGTGTGTGCCTGCACTCCGAGAGCCAGAGAACGCTGGACTCATCTCTGAATCATGGAGGAGATTAGGAGGACGCGGGGCAGTGCTGGACTCCACAGTGTGTGTGCCTGCACTCCGAGAGTCAGAGAACGCTGGACTCCTCTCTGAAGCATGGAGGAGATTGGGAGGACGCGGGGCGGTGCTGGACTCCACAGTGTGTGTGCCTGCACTCCGAGAGTCAGAGAACGCTGGACTCCTCTCTGAAGCATGGAGGAGATTGGGAGGATGCGGGGCGGTGCTGGGCTCCTTCACAGTGTGTGTGCCTGCACTCTGACTCTCGGAGAACGCTGGACTCCTCTCTGAAGCAAGGAGGAGATTAGGAGGATGCGGGGCGGTGCTGGGCTCCTTCACAGTGTGTGCGCCTGCACTCCGAGAGTCAGAGAACGCTGGACTCCTCTCTGAAGCATGGAGGAGATTGGAAGGACGCGGGGCGGTGCTGGGCTCCTTCACAGTGTGTGCGGCTGCACTCCGAGAGTCAGAGAACGCTGGACTCATCTCTGAAGCATGAAGGAGATTAGGAGGACGCGGGGCGGTGCTGGGCTCCTTCACAGTGTGTGCGCCTGCACTCCGAGAGTCAGAGAACGCTGGACTCCTCTCTGAAGCATGGAGGAGATTGGGAGGATGCGGGGCGGTGCTGGGCTCCTTCACAGTGTGTGTGCCTGCACTCTGACTCTCGGAGAACGCTGGACTCCTCTCTGAAGCAAGGAGGAGATTAGGAGGACGCGGGGCGGTGCTGGGCTCCTTCACAGTGTGTGTGCCTGCACTCCGAGAGCCAGAGAACGCTGGACTCCTCTCTGAAGCAAGGAGGAGATTAGGAGGATGCGGGGCGGTGCTGGGCTCCTTCACAGTGTGTGCGCCTGCACTCCGAGAGTCAGAGAACGCTGGACTCCTCTCTGAAGCATGGAGGAGATTGGGAGGACGCAGGGCGGTGCTGGGCTCCTTCACAGTGTGTGTGGCTGCACTCTGACTCTCGGAGAACGCTGGACTCCTCTCTGAAGCAAGGAGGAGATTAGGAGGACGCGGGGCGGTGCTGGGCTCCTTCACAGTGTGTGTGCGCCTGCACTCCGAGAGTCAGAGAACGCTGGACTCCTCTCTGAAGCATGGAGGAGATTGGGAGGACGCAGGGCGGTGCTGGGCTCCTTCACAGTGTGTGCGCCTGCACTCCGAGAGTCAGAGAACGCTGGACTCCTCTCTGAAGCATGGAGGAGATTGGGAGGATGCGGGGCGGTGCTGGGCTCCTTCACAGTGTGTGTGCCTGCACTCTGACTCTCGGAGAACGCTGGACTCCTCTCTGAAGCAAGGAGGAGATTAGGAGGATGCGGGGCGGTGCTGGGCTCCTTCACAGTGTGTGCGCCTGCACTCCGAGAGTCAGAGAACGCTGGACTCCTCTCTGAAGCATGGAGGAGATTGGGAGGATGCGGGGCGGTGCTGGGCTCCTTCACAGTGTGTGTGCCTGCACTCTGACTCTCGGAGAACGCTGGACTCCTCTCTGAAGCAAGGAGGAGATTAGGAGGATGCGGGGCGGTGCTGGGCTCCTTCACAGTGTGTGTGCCTGCACTCCGAGAGCCAGAGAACGCTGGACTCCTCTCTGAAGCAAGGAGGAGATTAGGAGGATGCGGGGCGGTGCTGGGCTCCTTCACAGTGTGTGCGCCTGCACTCCGAGAGTCAGAGAACGCTGGACTCCTCTCTGAAGCATGGAGGAGATTGGGAGGACGCAGGGCGGTGCTGGGCTCCTTCACAGTGTGTGTGGCTGCACTCTGACTCTCGGAGAACGCTGGACTCCTCTCTGAAGCAAGGAGGAGATTAGGAGGACGCGGGGCGGTGCTGGGCTCCTTCACAGTGTGTGTGCGCCTGCACTCCGAGAGTCAGAGAACGCTGGACTCCTCTCTGAAGCATGGAGGAGATTGGGAGGACGCAGGGCGGTGCTGGGCTCCTTCACAGTGTGTGCGCCTGCACTCCGAGAGTCAGAGAACGCTGGACTCCTCTCTGAAGCATGGAGGAGATTGGGAGGATGCGGGGCGGTGCTGGGCTCCTTCACAGTGTGTGTGCCTGCACTCTGACTCTCGGAGAACGCTGGACTCCTCTCTGAAGCATGGAGGAGATTGGGAGGATGCGGGGCGGTGCTGGGCTCCTTCACAGTGTGTGTGGCTGCACTCTGACTCTCGGAGAACGCTGGACTCCTCTCTGAAGCAAGGAGGAGATTAGGAGGACGCGGGGCGGTGCTGGGCTCCTTCACAGTGTGTGTGCCTGCACTCCGAGAGCCAGAGAACGCTGGACTCCTCTCTGAAGCAAGGAGGAGATTAGGAGGATGCGGGGCGGTGCTGGGCTCCTTCACAGTGTGTGCGCCTGCACTCCGAGAGTCAGAGAACGCTGGACTCCTCTCTGAAGCATGGAGGAGATTGGGAGGACGCAGGGCGGTGCTGGGCTCCTTCACAGTGTGTGTGGCTGCACTCTGACTCTCGGAGAACGCTGGACTCCTCTCTGAAGCAAGGAGGAGATTAGGAGGACGCGGGGCGGTGCTGGGCTCCTTCACAGTGTGTGTGCGCCTGCACTCCGAGAGCCAGAGAACGCTGGACTCCTCTCTGAAGCATGGAGGAGATTGGGAGGACGCAGGGCGGTGCTGGGCTCCTTCACAGTGTGTGCGCCTGCACTCCGAGAGTCAGAGAACGCTGGACTCCTCTCTGAAGCATGGAGGAGATTGGGAGGACGCGGGGCGGTGCTGGGCTCCTTCACAGTGTGTGTGTGCCTGCACTCCGAGAGTCAGAGAACGCTGGACTCCTCTCTGAAGCAAGGAGATTAGGAGAACGCGGGGCGGTGCTGGGCTCCTTCACAGTGTGTGTGCACCTGCACTCCGAGAGTCAGAGAACGCTGGACTCCTCTCTGAAGCATGGAGGAGATTAGGAGGACACAGGGCGGTGCTGGGCTCCTTCACAGTGTGTGTGGCTGCACTCCGAGAGTCAGAGAACACTGGACTCCTCTCTGAAGCATGGAGGAGATTAGGAGGACCGGGGCGGTGCTGGGCTCCTTCACAGTGTGTGTGCCTGCACTCCGAGAGTCAGAGAACGCTGGACTCCTCTCTGAAGCATGGAGGAGATTAGGAGGACGCGGGGCGGTGCTGGGCTCCTTCACAGTGTGTGTGCACCTGCACTCCGAGAGTCGGAGAACGCTGGACTCCTCTCTGAAGCATGGAGGAGATTGGGAGGACGCGGGGCGGTGCTGGGCTCCTTCACAGTGTGTGTGCACCTGCACTCCGAGAGTCGACCGGTTTCCTTTAATATGTGACTTATTATATGTATATCGATAATATGAGTCTATAGGATATTATTGTATTTATTGGGTAATAAATCATAGTATAGGAAATTTACACATTTTTATATTTTATGATATTGTGCTTTATTATATATTTTTCACTAATATATGTATTATTCTTTCCATTCCATTAGGGTCTTGTTATTTGGGGCTTTTTCATATATAGTGTATTTATAGGTCATGTATTTGACACAATTTTATATAGGTAATCATGTTTATTATTTGGCAAAAAACAAGGGGATCCGCTCACTTCTGTTTCCCTCAGGACAGGTGCTCCAATCCAAAAATGAGTCACCCCTCAAAATGGTAAGTAAATATGTAAAAAAGAAGGATTGGTCACTCTTATATGGAAATATAGGATGTTGGTTTTATTAATATTACTAATATAAGTTAAAATACAAAAACAATAATAAAATAGAAACAATCTCCTATATATATTCTCTATGTATAACAGAAAAGACAATAATTTCAATGCTGGACAGAAAACAGTGTTACAGTGTCTCCACCTGGATTCGATAGTCTGTTATGTGGAAGACAAATTGACACAAGTATTCACCCAGTGGTTTAGATACAGTTTCAGTTGGATAGATAAATCAGCTGTATGATGGTGGAAAATAAGTTTCTAGTACTTGTATCAAAGTCCATATATATGAACGAAATCCCACTCTTTGTTTGTTTCAACTCCTTTTCTTGATGTTATGATATATAGCACTGATATTCCGTGCAAAATGCTTTTAAACACAATAGGTATAAACGAATTGACCGCTATAGGCCAATGCTGCACCGTATGTGCCTGCTGACTGATGCGCTATTTTTGTAAGAAATATCGCTGTATCGATAGTTCCAGTCTTCACAGGCAATGTATTTAATCGGTGTTGGCTGAATGTTATACCCACTAAAATAGTGGGCTTACCTTGGTTGAAGCCGTCGGATGGAGGTAAGGGCTTAAATGCGAGACCCTGCTTAGCTGAATCGGCCGGCGTCCCGGCTGCAGGGCTAGTCGCGTCCCACGTGTTCTCCGCGGGAAATTTGAACCGGATATGCAAAGTCCTTCTCTATCAGCGCTGATGAATGACGTATTCCGATGATTTCAACAATGGATCCAAAGGTTTCTTTTTCTTTTTCTTTTCCTTTATAGTGCACTTGGTAGAAGATGGGGTATTCGTCCAAAGGTGTGACGCTAGACGCGTTTCGGGGAAACACTGTCCCCTTCCTCAGTAGCATACTCCCATCTTGTAAAGCCTCGTAATTTATACTAGTGTTGGTTGTCACCAAGGTCCGGACTGGACTCTGGAGTGTTTTATTCAGGGTCAATATAGCATTTTTAGATGTTATTTTAATGCATTGTTTTCATGTCTCGATCTGAGTCATTGTCATATTTTGTACCTATCATTTTGGTCTACAGATATAGGGTATCATATCAGGTATTGATATTTCATTTCCTTATTTTAAACATATAATAAAAATACACTTTAAAAATATATAAAAATATAAATAATACCAAACATACTCAAGTCTGTTATTCCAAAGCTTTTTTAGAGGATTTATTCATCCTTCATTTGAATCTTCCTTTCATTGAGAAAACACACTTCACTTACAAAAAACGCACCTTATTACAAAAGACGCAGATGCGGTTTTACTGTTATACATAGAGAATATATATAGGAGATTGTTTCTATTTTATTATTGTTTTTGTATTTTAACTTATATTAGTAATATTAATAAAACCAACATCCTATATTTCCATATAAGAGTGACCAATCCTTCTTTTTTACATGTTTATTATTTGTCATTATTATAACCATGTTCTTATTTAAGGATTTACTCTATATTTATTGATTAATCATGTTTAAACAAGTCACATTATTTGTCATAGTAGGATGCGTTGGCGCTGTGCACGGAATGCGTTTGCGTTCCAATTCGAAGATGCGCATTTCCGGTTTGTGATCACATGATCTGTGGGACTTCCGGTTTGTGGACATCTTGTCTAGATTTAGCGTACGGCCTTTGCCATTATGAATATAATATTGTGTACTGCTTGAAACGCACGAGTGAAGTCTCTTATCTGTGATCACATGTTTTTTTATACTTCCTGTTTGCGGCCATCTTGCACAGGCGCGGCACATATCCTGGGACGCCATGAGTACATCATGATTTCTTTTTTCTACACAGATGACTATCTCTAATCATTGGCTATTACTACCGATATTGGTGTATATATATACATAGGACTATGTTACACACAGACATTTACCCCTGAGGAAGCCGGACTTCACCGGTGATACGCATGGGGCGTCATTTTACGTCCTCGGGTCCACCCATATAGTCCAAGCCTTACATCTTTATTCCTTTTTTGGGGTATTATTTGAGGTTACTTTGATGCCACATTATTACTTCTTCACTGCGGACTCTCGGTTTTGCATTGTTTGTGACTTTGTCTCGGACCATACACCTTGTGTCCCTATTTGTGGGCTTTGGTGGACGCTGTGTTTGCTCTTATTTTGTACCAGCACATGATTCATTGTATACAGTTTAGATAATGTCTGTTTGTCTATGTAGCCTAATAAAATTGCTTTATTGAGGTTACATTCTGTGGATGTGCACATTGTTGCGGTTCTCTTGGGCCATGTGACTATTTTTGGGTATCTTTGTATTGTATTTGAACCGTCAGGGCGCTCCCCTTTCATTGTAGTGTGCCCCCACATCCATTGTTGTTTAATGTCAGAGGGCGGCCATGCCAGAATATTACCCTGGATAAAACAATTACCTTGAGTCCTCCAACAGGTCTAATGACAGCGGTTTACAACATAACTAAGGGGGTCCACTGTGACGACAGACACCTCATTATTCATGGGATGGATGGCAGGGACACGTCCTGAGGGATGGCGCCACTTGTACCCAGCAGACCATCTCTTGAGGTTCTATAGGTTTGTAAGGAGCAGGGATCCCTCTGCTGTCTCGTCTTCTCCTGTCTATTAGTATCGCCTTGGGCGGAGGTTTAGGTCATCTCACCACATTACTCAGCCTGGGCAGCTCATGGTGAAGTTCCTGACGGGTCAGCCTTCCTTTACAGAGGACCTCTCACCTCTCCTGACATGTCTGTTTTATTACCTTCCCCAGGTAATAAGCCTATAACACCTGTTCTTATGACGCTATGTTGTGCTGTTCCTCTATTATTCTTACTAGAAGTTTACAAATAAACGTACACCAGGGTGTTAGCAGTTGGGGGTCTCTGTACACAGTACGACACCGGGGACACCAGCCCACTGGTAGAACGCACCTGTACAGTTACTCTTAAACTTCTAGCAGGAATAATAGAGGAACGGCACCACACAGAGTGATAAGAATAGATACTTCAGAATTGTCATCTCAAGTGACAGACACGCCCGGAGCGGAGTGTAGATTTGTATCCATCCTAGATCTGTGTCTTGTCAGTGTAGCCTGGTTCTTGTAGTCCTCCTGCCCCTTACCTTACCATTTGTTGTTTTCCCGTGGATTCTGCTTGCTTTTGGGATTTTCTTGTCTCTGGGTCCTACAGCCTTCTGGTTTTCTTTCTGGGGCCAGCACTGCAGATGAGGAAGGCCGCTTCATGTTGCTGGGCTGACACCGATCCTGCGCAGAATTATAGGAACCGTTCCCCTGAGACACTGAGAGAAGGCCAGGAGGAGACACTTGGGTGGCACGGAGCCCAGGACTGTAGCCTCTGGGGAGGAACCTTCCCGGCCTAGGGGTTAGGTGACATTTGCGATGCCATCTTTGCTGGTGCAGACGTTTTAGATTTTGATTTGCCCATAACAATAACTGTGTATTCACCCCGTCCCTCAAGAGACACCCACAGGCATTCCTTCTTTTAGATGGCAGTTCTTTATCTGGAGGATGGTCAATACTCCACACATCTGGTCTTCAAGGGGTGGTCCTGCTTCAGCAGATGGCATTTATCATGTAGATGCAGTTAATACCAGGCACTTACTAATGTATTGTGATTTTCCATATTGCCTCCTTTGCAGTTTTGATAAATTTTTCCATCACTTTATACAATGCTCGTTTCCATGGTTACGATCACCCTGCAATCCAGCACCGGTGGTCATGCTTGCACACGGTCGTAAAAAGTAAATCGGCCTATGCACGCTCCTGTGGTCCCCGCCACCAGAGAGGAGGGCACTTTTTCCTTACACGACCACTGCTGCTGGATTACAGGGTGGCCGTAATCATGGAAATGAGCAGTGTACAATGCGATTGAAAAATTAGTCCAGCTACGAAGCAATATGGAGAATCACTGTACATTAGGAAGTGCCTTGTATTCACTGCATCTACATGACAAATGCTCTTTGCCGGAGTCAGAGCACCCCTTTAAGTTGTCAGCAGGGAGTATCCACTGTTCTGATTTTGCCGATGTTTTTGAATGTTCATGTTCTTCCCCCTCAAAGAACAGGATTTTTCCACGGACTTTGCTCCCAAGGAGGGACTTCCTTCAGGTCTGCTCCTGAGATGCCAGTGTTGGGGCAGAATATCAAGGAGAACCTGGAGAAGGGATTTGTCCGTCCGTCCCAGGTCCCCGGCTGCTGTTGGCCAAGAAAGAGAAGATCTTCATCCTTATATAGGCTACGGAGGACTTCATGAGGTCACCAGACGTAACCACCATCCTCTACCCCTCGTCTCAGACTTATCCAGCCGACCAATACGGAGGTCGCCTTGTCTAACATTCATGAATGGTGTGTTCAGAGAGTACTTTGTCTCTCTGGAGGAACACTGGGGGTCATCTATAGCCGCAGAGTTATGAAGAGGCGCCGGCTCAATGTATCCTCACCTGTAGAAATCTACGTCAGCTCCCACCACACTCCCTGGCTACGCCATTTTCTACACCTAAAACAGGTGTAGAAAACGATAAATGAGAGGGGCTGCCCGGCCCCTTCCCCGCCAATGACATGCCCCTTTTTTTCGTTATTTTTTTTGAAATGGCGTGAGAAAGAAAAGGTAGCAGATCGCATATTTCTAGTTAGTAAATGACCCCCATTGTGTTCTTGTCAAGAAAGTCCTGCCTCCAAGATGGAGAAGGTGAGCGTCTCTGGGGCACATCAGATGGATCCAGCCAAGGTGCGCGTCGTCCAGGATCTGCCGATGACTGCAGGGGGTTTATTAGATGGATCCAGCCAAGGTGCGCGTCGTCCAGGATCTGCCGATGACTGCAGGGGGTTTATTAGATGGATCCAGCCAAGGTGCGCGTCCGATGACTGCAGGGGGTTTATTAGATGGATCCAGCCAAGGTGCGCGTCGTCCAGGATCTGCCGATGACTGCAGGGGGTTTATTAGATGGATCCAGCCAAGGTGCGCGTCCGATGACGGCAGGGGGTTTATTAGATGGATCCAGCCAAGGTGCGCGTCCGATGACTGCAGGGGGTTTATTAGATGGATCTAGCCAAGGTGCGCGTCGTCCAGGATCTGCCAATGACTGCAGGGGGTTTATTAGATGGATCCAGCCAAGGTGCGCGTCCGATGACTGCAGGGGGGTTTAATTAGATGGATCCAGCCAAGGTGCGCGTCGTCCAGGATCTGCCGATGACTGCAGGGGGTTTATTAGATGGATCCAGCCAAGGTGCGCGTCGTCCAGGATCTGCCGATGACTGCAGGGGGTTTATTAGATAGATCCAGCCAAGGTGCGCGTCGTCCAGGATCTGCCGATGACTGCAGGGCGTTTATTAGATGGATCCAGCCAAGGTGCGCGTCGTCCAGGATCTGCCGATGACTGCAGGGGGTTTATTAGATGGATCCAGCCAAGGTGCGCGTCGTCCAGGATCTGCCGATGACTGCAGGGGGTTTATTAGATGGATCCAGCCAAGGCGCGCGTCATCCAGGATCTGCCGATGACTGCAGGGGGTTTATTAGATGGATCCAGCCAAGGCGCGCGTCGTCGAGGATCTGCCGATGACTGCAGGGGGTTTATTAGATGGATCCAGCCAAGGCGCGCGTCGTCGAGGATCTGCCGATGACTGCAGGGGGTTTATTAGATGGATCCAGCCAAGGCGCGCGTCATCCAGGATCTGCCGATGACTGCAGGGGGTTTATTAGATCCTTTTCTTCTACAGCGGCTCCAGTTACATCATTGAAGAGGAGCCGACCCTATGCTACGGACCTTGTAAGTAAGGTCTCTGCAGCCAGACACTGGCCTCAGCAGTGACATGTCCTGGGTCACTGGTCGCATGAGGACAGGCCATTGCTGAGGCCGGTGAGTGGATGAAGGGGCACGTGCGACACTGGCCAAAGGTTTACAGGACGGGGACCAGATGAATCACTGAATGGAGCCTCGGCGGTGGAACCCTGCGGCGCGGAGCAGGTCTATGCATTCTCATTTTATGTGGACCACAACCACGGCCATGAGAATACCAAAGACCTTTCACTGCTCACGTCTACTAATCAAGTTGCGCCAGAATTATGGCGTAAAATGCACCAAAAAGAATGGCATTTTGCTTTGTGCCAAATATATCAACAGTTTTCTCCAGATTTTTCTCCATAAAGAATGCACCACGCCAGAAATGAGTCAAAGAAATGTCAAAGAGGTCGGGGCCACTAAATTGGCGCATATTGCGCCTCATTGATCATCCTCTTACCAGCAGAAATGGCTGACATTGCTGTAGACAATTTGCTTATGTGGTGGTTTGTGTAAAAAGTCGCTTTTATGAAAAGCATGGTCACCCGGAGTATGTAGATGAGAAGATCCTGGTGGGGTACATAGGTCCGTCATCTCATGGACTGGAACGGTTATGGCCCAGAAGAAAGGTCCACGTTGACAGAGGGATCGGAGCCATTCATACAAACACAGGATTAAGAACTCCTCAAGGGGGAAGGGTACAGTACGAGCAGGAGGGATTGCCCTGTTGTCTCATCTCCTGTCTACTCTGTGGTGGGTGCCTTAAAGGCTATCTACACCTTCTAAGGCAGTTTTTTATGATTACATTTTACTCATTTTGGGCTAAAAATAAATTTTTGAAATTAGTCTTTATTACAAATATTGAGCCATTCTGTCACAAAGAGTTACAGTTTTTCTAGCTGTGTGACTGGTACTTTCACATTGTGCCGGTCATCTAATAAACCCGGGGCGTAACTACCAGTCTTCAACAGTGGGTAAAATAATAAAGACCAAATGAAAAAACTAATTTTTAGCTAAAAAAAATGACAATGCAATATTAAAATAAAAACTGCCCCTAGGGCTGTACATAACCATTAAGCGTGTATAACCAGAATCCTCCTCCTTCCCTGCACTTTCTCCGCCGTCGGTGCAGCTTGCATCTTGTGGATTCTGACGTCCATTTGCCGAGTTTAGCGTTTTGATTTACTTATGACATCCTCTAACTTGGATGTGACAGAGGTCCATCTGCAGCATATAGTATACGCTGCGGACAGTGGTGCCCCACAGCAAATTTTTGAATGGGCACATCCCCTCCCCCAGCAACTCCAATGCAACCCTCACTCCTGCGGCTAGTCGCTCTCTCAGACCAGGCCCGACAGCAGCTCTATTTCCTACACGTATATACTCTATGTCATGTCACTGTATGATACTGTCGAGGGGGCTCTGACAGTAATGTCTTCTAGTCCTCCTCCTGGGTGGGCCCCTTCTGAGTTCAGGCCCCCATAGCAGCCACTTCCTATAGCTAAGCTCCTGGCTGAGGGTGGCTATGTGCAGACTTCTTAGCCAGCCTCTACATGTAGGTAATAACAGGAGAGCAGCGATGCCAGTGATCAGCGCCGCCAGCGTACAGCTTAGAGAGAGGCAGAGTGGTGACAACATGGTCTCTCCTGATCAGGAAGCATGACGGCAGTGTTCAATTACCACTCATTAGAACTTTACTAAAAAGAAAAAAAACTGAACATCTGACTGAAGGATCAACTACAGGGTGTATCCCGAACAGGACAGCTACCCAAGGGCACATTTCAGACAGGAAGTCTGGTTGGTCCAGTAGATCAGTACATATGGTCAGGGGACAACATGCTGATCATCACTTACCTCCTGTAGGCTCCTGGAGAAGTTTCACAGTGTCTTCTTGATTTTGGACAGAAAACGTAGCGCCTGGAAGGTGACAAACAGAGATGCAGAGGTGAAGTACAGTCAGTAATTACCATACAAAGAGCGGTTTTCAATTATTCTGGTAACAGCTGGACCCCCCCCCCGTCCTTACATATATCTTACTGTACAATATATATAGGAGAAAAATAAACCACAGGATGTATAAAAGGAGTCCACAGGCCTCAGAGGGGCACTCAGTCCTATTACAGGATTATATATATATATATATATATATATATATATATATATATATACACACACATATATATATATACACACATATACATACACACATATACATACACAAACTATATGGAGAAAAGTATGTGAACCCTCCACATTCCACTTCTAGGAACTGTTAGGACTTTCCATTCTACATCCATAAGCATTAATATGGAGAAGGTCCCTCCTTTACTCCTCTGGGAAGGCTTTGCTTCAGAAGACCTTTGTGAGGTCAGACCCTCATGTTGGAGGAGAAGGCCGGGCTGGCAGTTTCTGTTCTGGTGTTGGATGGGGTTGAGGTCAGAACTATGTGCGGCCGGTCAGGTCTTTCTAACCCTAACCCCCAACCATGTCTTATGTCTTTATGGAGCTTGTGCATCAGGGCGCAGTCATGGAGGAGCAGAGAAGGGCCTTGCCCAAACTGTTTCCACAAAGCTGTCACCAAACAACTGCCCACAATGTCTTGTCTAATGAAGTATTAAGAGTTCCCTTCACTGGACATAAGGGTCCAAGGCCGACCCCTGAAGACCCCCGTAGCATTACCCCTCCCCCACCAGACTGTAAACCCTAAAGACCTCCCATAGCATTACCCATCCTCCACCAGACTGTTCGTCCTGAAGACCCACCATAGCTTTACCCCTCCTCCACCAGACTGTACACCCTGAAGACCCCCCGTAGCATTACCCCTCCTCCACCAGACTGTACACCCTGAAGACCCCCCATAGCATTACCCCTCCTCCACCAGACTGTACACCCTGAAGACCCCCCGTAGCATTACCCCTCCTCCACCAGACTGTACACCCTGAAGACCCCCCGTAGCATTACCCCTCCTCCACCAGACTGTACACCCTGAAGACCCCCCGTAGCATTACCCCTCCTCCACCAGACTGTACACCCTGAAGACTCCCCATACCATCACCCCTCCTCCACCAGACTGTACACCCTGAAGACCCCATACCATCACCCCTCCTCCACCAGACTGTACACCCTGAAGACCCCCCCATACCATCACCCCTCCTCCACCAGACTGTACACCCTGAAGACCCCCCCATATCACCACCCCTCCTCCACCAGACTGTACACCCTGAAGACCCCCCATACCATCACCCCTCCTCCACCAGACTGTACACCCTGAAGACCCCCCATAACATCACCCCTCCTCCACCAGACTGTACACCCTGAAGACCCACCATAGGATTACCCCTCCTCCACCAGACTGTACACCCTGAAGACCCCCCCATACCATCACCCCTCCGCCACCAGACTGTACACCCTGAAGACCCCCCCATACCATCACCCCTCCTCCACCAGACTGTACACCCTGAAGACCCCCCCATACCATCACCCCTCCTCCACCAGACTGTACACCCTGAAGACCCCCCCATACCATCACCCCTCCTCCACCAGACTGTACACCCTGAAGACTCCCCATACCATCACCCCTCCTCCACCAGACTGTACACCCTGAAGACCCCCCCCATACCATCACCCCTCCTCCACCAGACTGTACACCCTGAAGACCCCCCCCATACCATCACCCCTCCTCCACCAGACTGTACACCCTGAAGACCCACCATAGGATTACCCCTCCTCCACCAGACTGTACAGCGGGCACAATGCAGGCAGGTAACGTTCTCCTGGCATTCATCAGACTCGCCCAGATGCCAGATACAGAAGTGAGGTCATAGAGGGTGTAAAGCCACCAGTGGTGGCTTTACACCCTCCATCCCACGCCTGGCATTATGCTTGGTGATGGAAGACTGGCATGTAGTGGCCATGGGGACCCATGCCATTAGGCTCCCGGATTTTTGTGATGTTAATGGCAGAGGAGTTCTGGACTCTGCAGTTATGGAGTCACCGCGGTTCTTTCCACTTTACAATAAAACCGCTCACAGGTGATAGAGGGATATCTAGGAGGGAATATGTTACAGGAAGTGAATTGTGGAAGCGGTGGCTTCAATTACAGGACCACACTGGGATTAAGGGAGGTCTTTATTATGAGCCAATCTGTCACCAGTGTCTGTAAAGGTGGGTGCATGGGCGGGAGATGGATGTGATACACTGTGGTAATGGTAGACTGCACGGCTAGAGGCTGGATGGTATACACTGTGGTAATGGTAGACTGCACGGCTAGAGGCTGGATGGTATACACTGTGGTAATGGTAGACTGCACGGCTAGAGGCTGGATGGTATACACTGTGGTAATGGTAGACTGCACGGCTAGAGGCTGGATGTTATACACTGTGGTAATGGTAGACTGCACGGCTAGAGGCTGGATGTTATACACTGTGGTAATGGTAGACTGCATGGCTAGAGGCTGGATGTTATACACTGTGGTAATGGTAGACTGCACGGCTAGAGGCTGGATGTTATACACTGTGGTAATGGTAGACTGCATGGCTAGAGGCTGGATGTTATACACTGTGGTAATGGTAGACTGCATGGCTAGAGGATGGATGTTATACACTGTGGTAATGGTAGACTGCACGGCTAGAGGCTGGATGTTATACACTGTGGTAATGGTAGACTGCACGGCTAGAGGCTGGATAGTATACACTGTGGTAATTAGGGGTGGGTGATATAGGTGATATGCGATATAAATTTGGGCCACAATATGGATTTTCGCCATATCGCCGGACTGCGATATGACCACCTGAATCATTACCCAGAAGCTTCTTTTGGCCTCCCGACTCTGCAATACCGCTGTACTGGCCAGGGCCGGCGTGCGCACAGCGTCAGGCCGCTTTGCTGACGCTGTGTGCGACGTCCGTGAGGTTCCGCCAGTGCTGGAAGACGACGCCACACCGCGGACTCCATTAGCCAGCCGCTGGCGAGCAACCTGCAGGAAAGGTACGTTTTATAAGCTGCTCTCACTCTTGTAGGGGGACTGTCTGGGACTCTTGCTGGAGGATCGGAGGGGGACTCCGTCTTGAGGATCGGAGGGGGGGGGAGTGGATAAGGAAAGGATGGCCATGGGGGCTGATGCTGCAGTGATCATCTTCTGATGGCACAGAGTCTGAGACCATGCTCTCTGAATGTATAGCAGGGGAGGAGACACATGTAGTCTGATGATGGCACATGCCACATTATCTGATGGCACTGGCTCACTGCTGGGGGACACATGTCTGATGGCAAATGCCACATGGGGTTGAGCTCAAGTCACTCTGGCACTGACTCACTTCAAGGGGACACATGGCTGATGATGGCAAATGACACATGGGGCTGATCTGATTGCACTGGCTCTAATGCTGGGGGGGCCATGTGTCCCCCAGTGAGCCAGTGCCATCAGATCAGCGCCCCATGGCATTTGCAGTCATCAGACATGTGTCACCCAGCAGTGAGCAAGTGCCATCAGATTAGCCTAATGGCATTTGCCATCATCACACAGTCTGATAGATGATGGCAAATGCCATGGGGCTGATGGCACTGGCTCTGGGGGACATGTCTGATGATGGCAATTGGCAAATGCCATAGGTTTGTCTGACGCTGACTGACAGCAAATGGCATGGGGCTGATGATGTGCTATACCACATAAAAATATTGGTTTTAAAAAGCAATTAGCAATACGTTAGTAATCGTTTAAGAGAAGGTTTGTCTTATTAGAGACGAGTACTCGATTGCTAAAATAATCGTTTCCTGCAGGCGCCCTATAGGTCATCAAGATCAACTTAAGTTGTGCCTGTTTTGGTCAACTTCATGGAGGAGCTTACAGCATGTGGGGAGGAGGAAGAGGAGGAGGTGCTCATAAAGAAGACCGGTGCGACGTCTGTCATATGGACCTGGTTTGGGTTTAAGGAGTCGGATGTGGAGCAGAAAAATATAATCTGCAAACTATGCCGGGCGACAATAATAGCGAAGAGAGGGAATACAACCAATTTGTTTCATCGCCTCAAAATGAAGCACGTTGTGGAATACCAAGATAGCCAAAAACTGCGCCCTCCTCCACAAACGGCCAGTCAGTCTAGTGGAAAGAAAAAAGGTGGCCCTGCTCCTGCCCACCAGCAGACCAGTATTGTGAAAGCATTTTCTAAAGGCACTCCGTATGACAAAAGATCGGCGGTGGATTATATTACAAATGCCATTACCCTGTACCTGTGTAAGGACATGGTGCCGTTTCTTACAGTGGAGAAAAACGGCTTTTAGAACATGATTAAGACACTCGATCCACGGTACGAGGTACCTAGCCGCAAATACTTTAGCCAAACTGAAGTGCCCAAACTGTATGACAAAGTCCGTGAGCAAGTAAAGAACGAACTCCGGAGCATAAAATACTATGCAACTACTACGGACTTGTGGTCGAGTCGCACAATGGAGCCTTACATTAGTCTCACAATCCACTTCATCAATGACGGGTGGAAGTTGTGCAGCAGATGCCTACAGACATCTTATTTTCCCAAGGATCATACAGGTGAACTGATATCACAGGGATTGAAGGAAGCGCTCGAGTCATGGGGACTTAAAGAAGAGTTACAAGTCTGCATAACCACCGACAATGGCGCAAATATTGTGAAAGCAGTGGAAATTAAGGGCTGGACAAGACTGCAGTGCTTTGGTCACAGGCTCCACCTCGCCATCGGTAGATAGACGTTTCTTTTAGTCCTAGACTAGTTACATTATGCAGGGGTTGATGTGCTAATGATATTTTCCAATTTTGTCCTTAGAGAGAAGTGTGAAAGACGCCCGTGTTTAACATGCAATTGGCAAATGCAAGAAAATAGTGAGTGAAGAGAGAAATGGCTAATGCCCAGGCTGAGCTGCCTCCTCACCGAAACACCAACAAGATGGGGGTCTCGACAACAGATGATTCAGCGGCTGCTCGAACAAGAGAAGGCCATATCACAGGTCCTGAAAGCAGACAGGAAAGCCAGGCACCTGGCACCAACTTGGCAGGACATTGATGTGCTAGAATCTATGGACAAGACCCTCAGTCCCCTGTTGGAGTTCACAGATGCTCTGCCTGGAGAAGACTATGTGAGTGTGTCGACTGTCAAACCTGTGCTCCACCTTCTAAACACCACAGTTCTTCCTCTAGCTGATGAGGACATTGACACAGAACTGACTAAGGACATGAAGACGGCCATCCACAAGTATTTAAATGAGAAGTACTCGGCCGTTGCGACCACCTGGATATGGCCTCCTTGCTCGACCCACGTTTCAGACCGAAGAGAGTTCATCTTCACAAAGGCAGCAGCAGAAATTCAGGCACTGCTAGAGACGCAAGCCGTGTCTGCCACAGAGTCACCATCACACACCAGCACAGGAGCTGCTGCAGAAGCCCAGAGAGAACCCAACAGGAGTAAACGAAGTCTGGGCAGCTTTATAAAAAATGCATCTGCTCACCTGGCCCAGCTGCCCTCACTGACAGAGAAGCGATTAAAGCTTAAGAGTTACCTGCAGGCACTGGATGTAGAAGCTGCCCCACTGGAGTGGTGGAGGTTGCACCAGGCTAATTTTCCCAGGGTGGCAAGCCAAGCCAAGAAACATCTTTGCATTCCTGCCACAAGTGCCCCTTCAGAAAGGGCATTCAGCACCAGTGGCAATATAGTAACACGCCACCGATCTGCACTGAAGCTTGAGACTGTGGACAAACTTGTGTTCCTGGCGAAAACCCTTGGCTGAAGTGCATTATGTAATGACAGGACCCCTCAGGAGGCGTGCAGCGCTATTCTCCTGTATCATCTCCTTATTGGGGTTACTTTCGCACCCTCACTGAATAGTTTTATTGAGATTCTACTTTATCGATATTGATATATATATCCTTTAAAATCACTTAGTGTTAGACAAGGAACCTTAAAAATGTGATTAAAATTACTCAGGGAGTTCAGGTTATAGGGAAGGGACGTGGCCTCCCTGAGTCATTGTAATAACATTTTTGAGTTCCTCGTCTAACATGAAGTGATTTTAAAGGATATATCAATAAAGTAGAATTTTAATAAAACTATTCAGCGAGTGTGCGAAGGTAACGCTCAGGTCCTCTGGACCAATAAGGCGATATTAAATGGAATGACGGCAGCAAGGCTGATGTTCAGTCGCACTCGCACTACATATTGATTTGCAAGTTTGCAATTTGTTATATATTTAAAGGGAACCTGTCCTGTCATCCCCTGTATGCTGACCTCACTGACCGCAGCATAAAATAATGACAAAAATGCTGATGTCAGCGGTGTGTGTGTCATTACCTAGCAGAAAGTGGTTGCTGAGAACCAGCATCGTAAACATTGCAGCCCAGGCCCTGAAGAGTCAAATCTACCCGGGAAGAGTCCTGGTTATTATAATCTCCTGCTCTCCACCACCTGCTGATGATTGGCAGTTCTCTCCTAGACAGAAAGGGGCTAGGCAGAAGCCGGTCAGTCATCAGCAGGCGGGCAGGACTTCAGGAATATCCAGGACTCTCTTCCAGGCCCAGTCTGCAATCAGTGTGATGTTGGTTCTCGGGCAACCACTTACTTTTAAACTACACAGACTGATGAAATCAACTCACCCGTCCTTACTTTATGCTGCTGTTAGTCTGGGCAGCATAAAGTTGATGACAGGCGTCAAGTTCCCTTTAACTGTTTACCGTTAAGAAACCTGTTGAACTTGAAGGCTTTTTCCTTCTAATATGTGCAGCTTTTTATTTAACCACTTCAGCCCCGCTAGGTGAAACCCCCTTCATGACCAGAGCACTTTTTACACTTCGGCACTACACTACTTTCACCGTTTATCGCTCGGTCATGCAACTTACCACCCAAATGAATTTTACCTCCTTTTCTTCTCACTAATGGAGCTTTCATTTGGTGGGATTTTATTGCTGCTGACATTTTTACTTTTTTTGTTATTAATCAAAATTTCACGATTTTTTTGCAAAAAAATGACATTTTTCACTTTCAGCTGTAAAATTTTGCAAAAAAAACGACATCCATATATAAATTTTTCGCCAAATTTATTGTTCTACATGTCTTTGATTAAAAAAAAAATGTTTGGGCAAAAAAAAAAATGGTTTGGGTAAAAGTTATAGCATTTACAAACTATGGTACAAAAATGTGAATTTCCGCTTTTTGAAGCAGCTCTGACTTTCTGAGCACCTGTCATGTTTCCTGAGGTTCTACAATGCCCAAACAGTAGAAAAACCCCACAAATGACCCCATTTCGGAAAGTAGACACCCTAAGGTATTCGCTGATGGGCATAGTGAGTTCATAGAACTTTTTATTTTTTGTCACAAGTTAGCGGAAAATGATGATGATTTTTTTATTTTTATTTTTTTCTTACAAAGTCTCATATTCCACTAACTTGCGACAAAAAATAAAAAAATTCTAGGAACTCGCCATGCCCCTCACGGAATACCTTGGGGTGTCTTCTTTCCAAAATGGGGTCACTTGTGGCGTAGTTATACTGCCCTGGCAATTTAGGGGCCCAAATGTGTGAAAAGAACTTTGCAATCAAAATGTGTAAAAAATGACCGGTGAAATCCGAAAGGTGCACTTTGGAATATGTGCCCCTTTGCCCACCTTGGCAGCAAAAAAGTGTGACACATCTGGTATCGCCGTACTCAGGAGAAGTTGGGCAATGTGTTTTGGGGTGTCATTTTACATATACCCATGCTGGGTGAGAGAAATATCTTGGCAAAAGACAACTTTTCCCATTTTTTTATACAAAGTTGGCATTTGACCAAGATATTTCTCTCACCCAGCATGGGTATATGTAAAATGACACCCCAAAACACATTCCCCAACTTCTCCTGAGTACGGCGATACCAGATGTGTCACACTTTTTTGCAGCCTAGATGCGCAAAGGGGCCCAAATTCCTTTTAGGAGGGCATTTTTAGACATTTGGATCCCAGACTTCTTCTCACACTTTCGGGCCCCTAAAAAGCCAGGGCAGTATAAATACCCCACATGTGACCCCACTTTGGAAAGAAGACACCCCAAGGTATTCAATGAGGGGCATGGCGAGTTCCTAGAAATTTTTTATTTTTTGCATAAGTTAGCGGAAATTGATTTTTTTGGTTTTTTTCTCACAAAGTCTCACTTTCCGCTAACTTAGGACAAAAATTTCAATCTTTCATGGACTCAATATGCCCCTCACGGAATACCTTGGGGTGTCTTCTTTCCGAAATGGGGTCACATGTGGGGTATTTATACTGCCCTGGCTTTTTAGGGGCCCTAAAGCGTGAGAAGAAGTCTGGAATATAAATGTCTAAAAATGTTTACGCATTTGGATTCCGTGAGGGGTATGGCGAGTTCATGTGAGATTTTATTTTTTGACACAAGTTAGTGGAATATGAGACTTTGTAAGAAAAAACAAAAAAAAAAATTTCCGCTAACTTGTGCCAAAAAAATGTCTGAATGGAGCCTTACAGGGGGGGGGGGGGGGGGGGGGGTGATCAATGACAGGGGGGGTGATCAATGACAGGGGGGTAATCACCCATATAGACTCCCTGATCACCCCCCTGTCATTGATCACCCCCCCTGTAAGGCTCCATTCAGACATCCGCATGATTTTTTACGGATCCATGGATACATGGATCGGATCAACAAAAAACATGCGGACGTCTGAATGGAGCCTTACAGGGGGGTGATCAATGACAGGGGGGTGATCAGGGAGTGTATATGGGTGATCACCCGCCTGTCATTGATCACCCCCTGTAAGGCTCCATTCAGACGTCCGCATGTGTTTTGCGGATCCGATCCATGTATCCATGGATCCGTAAAAATCATGCGGACGTCTGAATGGAGCCTTACAGGGGGGGTGATCAGTGACAGGGGGGTGATCAATGACAGGGGGTGATCAGGGAGTGTATATGGGTGATCACCCCCCTGTAAGGCTCCATTCAGACGTCCGCATGTGCTTTGCGGATCCGATCCATGTATCCATGGATCCGTAAAAATCATGCGGACGTCTGAATGGAGCCTTACAGGGGGGTGATCAATGACAGGGGGGTGATCAATGACAGGGGGTGATCAGGGAGTGTATATGGGTGATCACCCGCCTGTCATTGATCACCCCCCTGTAAGGCTCCATTTAGACGTCCGTATGCGTTTTGCGGATCCGATCCATGTATCCGTGGATCCGTAAAAATCATACGGACGTCTGAACGGAGCCTGACAGGAGGGTGATCAATGACAGGGCGGTGATCAATGACAGGGGGGTGATCAGGGAGTTTATATGGGGTGATCATGGGTGATCAGGGGTTTATAAGGGGTTAATAAGTGACGGGGGGGGGGGGGGGTGTAGTGTAGTGTGGTGTTTGGTGGGACTGTACTGACCTACCTGAGTCCTCTGGTGGTCGATCCTAACAAAAGGGACCACCAGAGGACCAGGTAGGAGGTATATTAGACGCTGTTATGAAAACAGCGTCTAATATACCTGTTAGGGGTTAAAAAATTCGGATCTCCAGCCTGCCAGCGAACGATCGCCGCTGGCATGCTGGAGATCCACTCGCTTACCTTCCGTTCCTGTGAGCGCGCGCGCCTGTGTGCGCGCGTTCACAGGAAATCTCGCGTATCGCGAGATGACGCGTATATGCGTGACTGTGCGCCAGCCTGCCACCTCCGGAACGCACATGTGCGTTAGGCGGTCCGGAGGTGGTTAAGGGCTCGTTCACACATCCCCGTTTCTCCTTTCCGATCACCAGCTCCGTTAAGGAGCAGGAGAACGGAAAGGACGGATTCTGCAGATAACCGACACACCTAACTGAGCGTAACGGAGCCTAAAGACCGCATAGACTATAATGGGGCCCGTTCCGTGTCCGCTCAGAACATGATTTTTTAGCGGAGACGAAAGTCCTGCATGCACTACTTTTGTCTCCGCTCAAAAATCATGTTCTGAGCGGACCCCATTATAGTCTATGGGGTCTTTAGGCTCCGTTACGCTCAGTTATGTGCCGAATCCGTCCTTTCCGTTCTCCTGCTCCTCAACCGAGCCAAAAAGGAGAAACGGTGATGTGAATGGAGGGGAAACAAGTAATCAGGATAGGAGGAAGAAATGTGATGTTATTTATTATTTTACATTTTGCAATTTATTTTCAAGAAATTTGTGATTTACTAACACTTCATCTTTACATTGTTTGGAAACAGATGTGTTACACAATACACATATTAAAAAAAATCTTGCAAAGTTTATTAATTTGCATTTTTTGTATACATACAGAAGAAAATAATATATCGCAATATAGATTTTAGGCCATATCGTCCACCCCTAGTGGTAATGGCAGACTGCACGGCTAGAGGCTGGATGTTATACACCTGTGGTAATGGCAGACTGCACGGCTAGAGGCTGGATGTTATACACTGTGGTAATGGTAGACTGCACGGCAGAGGCTGGATGTTATACACTGTGGTAATGGTAGACTGCATAGCTAGAGGCTGGATGTTATACACGCAGACTGCACGGCTAGAGGCTGGATGTTATACACGCAGACTGCACGGCTAGAGGCTGGATGTTATACACGCAGACTGCACGGCTAGAGGCTGGATGTTATACACCTGTGGTAATGGCAGACTGCACGGCTAGAGGCTGGATGTTATACACCTGTGATAATGGTAGACTGCACGGCTAGAGGCTGGATGTTATACACCTGTGATAATGGTAGACTGCACGGCTAGAGGCTGGATGTTATACACTGTGGTAATGGCAGACTGCATGGCTAGAGGCTGGATGTTATACACGCAGACTGCACGGCTAGAGGCTGGATGTTATACACGCAGACTGCACGGCTAGAGGCTGGATGTTATACACGCAGACTGCACGGCTAGAGGCTGGATGTTATACACGCAGACTGCACGGCTAGAGGCTGGATGTTATACACCTGTGGTAATGGCAGACTGCACGGCTAGAGGCTGGATGTTATACACCTGTGATAATGGTAGACTGCACGGCTAGAGGCTGGATGTTATACACCTGTGGTAATGGTAGACTGCACGGCTAGAGGCTGGATGTTATACACCTGTGGTAATGGTAGACTGCACGGCTAGAGGCTGGATGTTATACACTGTGGTAATGGTAGACTGCACGGCTAGAGGCTGGATGTTATACACTGTGGTAATGGTAGACTGCACGGCTAGAGGCTGGATGTTATACACCTGTGGTAATGGTAGACTGCACGGCTAGAGGCTGGATGTTATACACCTGTGGTAATGGTAGACTGCACGGCTAGAGGCTGGATGTTATACACCTGTGGTAATGGTAGACTGCACGGCTAGAGGCTGGATGTTATACACTGTGGTAATGGTAGACTGCACGGCTAGAGGCTGGATGTTATACACCTGTGGTAATGGTAGACTGCACGGCTAGAGGCTGGATGTTATACACCTGTGGTAATGGTAGACTGCATAGCTAGAGGCTGGATGTTATACACCTGTGGTAATGGTAGACTGCACGGCTAGAGGCTGGATGTTATACACCTGTGGTAATGGTAGACTGCATGGCTAGAGGCTGGATGTTATACACTGTGGTAATGGTAGACTGCACGGCTAGAGGCTGGATGTTATACACCTGTGGTAATGGCAGACTACATCTACCGACATCAAGGAGGCTTCGTTACCATAATATATATATTATTATTTTATTACAGGGAGCAGATACTGGAGATGTATAATGTACTTACGTTTTCTGCAGCGGAAGTAAAGCAGGATGATGGCGATGATGATGATGATCACCCCCACGATTGCACAGATAATAGCAGCTATATGTGACCTCCCATTGTTAGCTGTAGGATAAATCAGAGCAGACAGATCAGAGATGATGAGGCTTATACATCACTGTCCTGATATTACATGTCCGGTACAGAGAGCTAGTACTATGCGATTATGGGGGGTGTATCACTGATCTTACAGATATGTACAGTACGTGTATATAATGTGTGCACAGGGATTATCTACTCCACATACAAGTGTAACAGACCCTCAGCTGTGAGAAGTGTTAGGTTAAGAAAGTGTATTCCAGACGAGTAGGTGACTTGTAGACTTGCCGCCCATCACACTGATGGCGGTGTCATGGCCTCCCTTATGAGAGGGCGATGTGTCAGTGACGGGCGGCCGCTTATCATACAGGTCACCCACCACATGTACATGGAGGGCTCCGGTTCAGCACAGACGTGTATAGTATCAAGCCTGGATCGGTCACATCAGTGCTGTCAGAAGGGACTGGCAATCTGAACACGCCGCGTCGGAGGACTTCCGTTTTGCCCCATTTCTTTCTTCTCTGGATGCATGGATGCTGGGGCTGATACCTGAGGACAAGGCAGGCAGAGGGGGTCATGTCCTCTCGGCGGACAGCAGTGTGCTGGGGCTGATACCTGAGGACAGGAGCTGAGGCAAGCAGAGGGGGGCGTGTCCTCACAGCGGACAGCAGTGTGCTGGGGCTGATACCTGAGGACAGGAGCTGAGGCAGGCAGAGGGGGTCATGTCCTCTCGGCGGACAGCAGTGTGCTGGGGCTGATACCTGAGGACAGGAGCTGAGGCAGGCTGAGGGGGTCGTGTCCTCTCAGCGGACAGCAGTGTGCTGGGGCTGATACCTGAGGACAGGAGCTGAGGCAGGCAGAGGGGGTCGTGTCCTCACAGCGGACAGCAGTGTGCTGGGGCTGATACCTGAGGACAGGAGCTGAGGCAGGCAGAGGGGGGCGTGTCCTCACAGCGGACAGCAGTGTGCTGGGGCTGATACCTGAGGCCAGGAGCTGAGGCAGGCAGAGGGGGTCGTGTCCTCTCAGCAGACAGCAGTGTGCTGGGGCTGATACCTGAGGCCAGGAGCTGAGGCAGACAGAGGGGGGGCGTGTCCTTTCAGCAGACAGCAGTGTGCTGGGGCTGATACCTGAGGACAGGAGCTGAGGCAGGCAGAGGGGGTCGTGTCCTCTCAGCAGACAGCAGTGTGCTGGGGCTGATACCTGAGGCCAGGAGCTGAGGCAGGCAGAGGGGTCGTGTCCTCTCAGCAGACAGCAGTGTGCTGGGGCTGATACCTGAGGACAGGAGCTGAGGCAGGCAGAGGGGGCGTGTCCTCTCAGCGGACAGCAGTGGATGAGCCCCGGCTCTATCAGAATAATTTACAGCATGAGAACCCGTCAGACCCCCATTGGTAATAATGGAGCTGTGGCAGCACCCCGCCTGCACAGGACGCACTCACCTTTGGCGGGCACGGTGATGGTGGCGTCAGTCCAGGAGACCTCATTGCTGGCGTTACACCGGAGGAGCTGCTCCTTGTCTGCTCTTTGCACGGTGATCTTCTGAAGGTCAGACACACTGCGGCTGCTCTCGTTGGACCACTGATACCTGGTGGGAGGCGCGGCGCTGGGGGCGGAGCACGTACACCACAGCGTCACATTGTTCTCCTGTGTGCTGTTCCGGATGACAACCTGACAAACGCGGTCTGTAGAAGAGAGCGCCGTTAGATAGCGACTACAGAGCATGTGCACAATTATCGATGTCCACCCCTCCCCCGGCACATCAGAGGGCCGAGCATCAGACACGACAATCTCAATCTTTACGTTGTAAATTTTGCGGCATTCACTTTGCGCGTGACGTGAGAGCTCCTCTCCGGTGATGCCCCCGACAGAGCGGTTTTCACGTTTTACTACTTTTGCACAATAATTTTTTTTTCTTTTTAAGATGTTTCTGCATTGCCGAATGCCAAGACCTAGAAAGGGTTACTCTTTCTACGGAGCGAGGGCTGGAGTCTTATCAGGGATCATTTTTGGGGAACACAGTGGGGTTTTTTTTAGCACTTTTTATAAAAAAATAAAATAAAATTGGTGGCAGATAAGAAATTTTTTTTTTTTTTAAAAATCAGCAAATCCCGCTGGGTATGTTATAAATGACCAGATAATTATCTAGTGACATGGGTGGCAGAGGATATGACCAAGGCGTATAGGTGTGTATGGGGGGGGGGGGGGGGGGTGGAGAGATCAAGGTGTCACATGACCTAGGTATTTGTGGGGGGAGGGAGATGGAGGTGTCACATGACCTAGGTGTATGTGTGGGGGGAGGTGTCACATGACCTGGCCTTCACAGTTTTTTACGGTTGCCCCATGTGTAAACTACATGAGGGATAGGGCACCGGCCACTTTATGGGGAAAAAAAAATAAAAAAGAAAAAAAAAAGTTGAACGGTCGTGTTCCAGGTCCGCCATTACATCCCGTGGCCCTCGGTTTCTACTTTGTGGACCTCACGGAAGCCCATGAGACTCACACTAGGGGGCGCTTCATTGCCTTGCATGCAGCGGTTTCCTTCCGCCTGACAAAGCACAGTCTGTAGGACTGGGTTGTCAGACTGTGGGTCACAGGATGGAAGGGAGGACCATGTCCACCAGGACGAGGTACGGAGCCAGGAGCAGCCATCTTCATAGTGTGTGTGTGGAGACCACTGCTCCTGCAATACAGCGGCCAGCTCCACCGCCTCAGGGTGCACAAAAAATACGGATGACGTCCGCGTTGTAATAATGTCTATTCCTGTCAGCAAAACGGAGAAGACTAGGACATGCTCTATCTTTTTTTTTTGCAGGACTGTGGAACGGACCTATGGATTTTTTGCAGATCCAAAGAAAAGAATGGGTCTGTGTGCGATTCGCAAAAATGCAGATCGGATGTGGGCTAAAAATATGGTCATGTGAATGCGGCCTAAAGGCTGTATTAGACTGCGACTGTCAGGATGAAGGTGTTCCTGCCTGCTCGCTAGCGGAGGAGATCATTGCTATTACATGCAGCAATCTCCTCCACCGTCTGCCGGCTGGGGTCTCTTTCACCGTATGCCTGATGATCGAGCGTTTTCTCATTCATCAGGTAATAGGTGGCAGTATTAGGCCTCATTCACACATCAGTGTTTGGTCAGTGATTGTGACTAAAACCAGGACTGGAGCCTCCACAGAGATCAGGAATAAGGGGACGATCGGCTCCTGTTCTGTGTTTAGACATTTTTCCTTCGATATAAAGCCTTTGCTTTACATCCCCGACAGCGGGTCCAGCGGTCATCCTCAGCGCTCACTCCGGCTGAAATGAATGGGAGGCAGAAAGGACGCGGCTGCTGGAAGGATTTCGGCAAAATTTCAGCTTGGCTGTTGGCACTAAAATTCTGCAGTAAAAACCCTCTGTGTACACAACGACCAAACTAATGACCTTTAATTTTCCTGCCCCCGGATATTGTCCCTGGTCCTGTATCATTGATCCCGGTCACACCACATCGACGCAGTGGTCATGCACCACAAGGTTGTCAGGACTGCTACCGAAAGCTCAGGTTCTTGTCCTTTAACCATCTGCCTTGGGTCATCCAGAGTACGGACAGCACTTGTGGCCAACATGACACTAGCGCCTTCTTCAGGCTTGACTGCTGCAGTGCAGGGATTGGCAGCTGAAATTCCAGTCTGAAGAAGGGCCCTGAATCCGCTAGAAATATTGCTATGCAGAAGCGGGTTCTCTAACAAACCTTAACGCTGGGTTCACACCTGAGCGTTTCTCAAACGCGCGTTTTACGCGTTTTTTGTAATAGTAAACGCGCGTTTGACGCGCGTTTGTGTCATTGACTGCAGTGTCCTATGGCCACAAACGCGCGTCAAAACGCCCCAAAGAAGCTCAAGTACTTGTTTGAGCGTCGGGCGTTTTACAGCGCGTTCGTACGCGCTGTAAAACGCCCAGGTGTGAACCATTCCCATAGGGAAGCATTGGTTTTCATGTCTTGAGCGTTTTACAGCGCGTTTGAACGCGCTGTAAAAGGCTCAGGTGTGAACCCAGCGTAAACAGGAAAGTGCTGTGCTGTCTCTACTCTGGATGATGTGTGCACTCACCAAAAACCTGCAGGCTGAAGTGTATGAATATGAACCCCCCAAGACCCCAGCTCAGGATCCCTGCACTCACCAAAAACCTGCAGGCTGAAGTGTATGTTTATATATGAACCCCCAAGACCTCAGCTCAGGATCCACGCAGTCACAGAACACCTGTAGGCTGAAGTGTATGTATGACTATGAACCCCCAAGACCCCAGCTCAGGATCCCCGCACTCACCAAAAACCTGCAGGCTGAAGTGTATGTATGACTATGAACCCCCAAGACCCTATCTCAGGATCCCCGCAGTCACAGAACACCTGTAGGCTGAAGTGTATGTATGAATATGAACCCCCAAGACCTCAGCTCAGGATCCCCGCACTCACCGAACACCTGCAGGCTGAAGTGTATGTATGACTATGAACCCCCAAGACCCTATCTCAGGATCCCCGCAGTCACAGAACACCTGCAGGCTGAAGTGTATGTATGAATATGAACCCCCAAGACCCTATCTCAGGATCCCCGCAGTCACAGAACACCTGTAGGCTGAAGTGTATGTATGAATATGAACCCCCAAGACCTCAGCTCAGGATCCCCGCACTCACCGAACACCTGCAGGCTGAAGTGTATGTATGAATATGAACCCCCAAGACCCTATCTCAGGATCCCCGCAGTCACAGAACACCTGCAGGCTGAAGTGTATGTATTAATATGAACCCCCAAGACCCTATCTCAGGATCCCCGCAGTCACAGAACACCTGTAGGCTGAAGTGTATGTATTAATATGAACCCCCAAGACCTCAGCTCAGGATCCCTGCACTCACCGAACACCTGCAGTCTGAAGTGTATGTATGAATATGAACCCCCAAGACCCTATCTCAGGATCCCCGCAGTCACAGAACACCTGCAGGCTGAAGTGTATGTATGAATATGAACCCCCAAGACCTCAGCTCAGGATCCCCGCACTCACCGAACACCTGCAGGCTGAAATATACGTTTTTATATGAACCTCCAATCAAAAGCTGAGCTCTGTATGATCCGCTGTCTGCCGGAGACACATCCATGAGAAGCAGAGTCCCTTTTGATAGATCTGGGACAGTCCTATTCTTCAAACTGTAGAAGAACGGCTCCGACCCTACCTCCAGGTCTACGATCTTATCGGTACGCTGGTACCAGGCGATTTCCGTGGGGCCGGCTGTCACGTCTACTTTAAATGTCACATTGCTGCCAGAGAGTTTCTTAATCGTCTCTTGACCTAATAAAACAGAGTTCAGAAATATTAATGAAATAAAAAAAATATACCGACCTCAGAAGAATGAGCAGGAAAAGTGCGGCTCACGACCGGGCGAGTGACCAAACTCACGTCATCCCCCCCCCCCTCCCTGCGTGCGGACAAAATCATGAATTTTTTTATTATTCTTTTATCTAAAACTAACTGAAACAGCCCCGTTGTGGTGGGACTGTCATATCTGGTCCCTGAAGCTTAGGACACCCCTACCTGACCTCACAGTCTGGGCACACCACTACTAGGAAACCCAGGCCACCAGCAGCACTAGGGCCTACCTACCTGGTGGCACCTACCTCCAGACGTCTCATCCCACCCAGGATACCCCTCATCTTATCTGCAGCCTTCTTCATATATCTCCGAGGTATTTGGGGTACCCTCCCCCAAATATCTCAGATTTAAAAGGAGGTAGGAAGAATGTATCCAGCAGGTCTATGAGGTAGGCTGTAGAGGAGGTCCTCATCCAGGGCCTGTCGCCCAGACCTGCTAGAAGCACCTTCTATGGGGACTTTTCACTTTAACCAGCATGGAGCTACCTTGCCCATCACCTGCGGGTCACGACAACCTCTCTAAGTCATTGCATTTTTAGAGAAGAGGGGTTGTCGGTGACCCCCAGGTGATAGGCAAGGTGGCTCCATGCTGGTTAAAGTGAAAAGTCCCCATAGAAAGTGCCAAATGGCAAGTCACTGTAGGGATGGCGTGAGGGATGCATGCCAACTCCATCAAGCTGCCACACAGACATTAGAGCGAGAGGCCCAGTCCTGGTCCATCTGGAGAGAAATCGCAGTTCTAGATGGTTGACGTCACGGAATCGGCATCCACCCCACAAGACTACTTAGGAAAGTGTACATCCTGCCGCAGCCCGTAGAATACTCAGTGCGGCACATGATGTCATCACAACACACGGTACAGTATTAGGACCGCCGTCCCATATTCTAGCCTTAAAGGGGTTGTCCGATAACCTATCCTCTGGTCCAATACCCAGGACCACTACAGATCAGCTGGGGCCGGCGCTCCGGGAGCTCTGCGGTGTCTTCCTAGGCCTTTTGGCCGTGTGATGTCATCACCATACATCGGTCACATGGCCTAGCTGCAGTACCAAACACTGCCCCTATACTCTGCACGGCGCTGTGCTTGGAAAGCTGCCCGCAGCGCTCACCAGAGCTCCCTGTAACCGCTGATCGGAGACTCAGACCCCCACCCATGTGATAACGATGACCGATCCTGAGGATCAATCCCTGGACAACCCCTTTAAAGGCGTTTCCCCACCAAAATGGTATCAATAAAACCGTCACCTCATCTGGCAAAAACCGAGCCCCTACTTAAGATAATCGCCCAAAGAATAAAATAACTGTGGCTCTCAGAACGTGTTAACCCCATGTTGTCCATTACGTGAGGTAATACATGATGGGGGTAGTGGTTTTATCCGTGTGCCTCACATTACTAGTGACGCCATCAGGAACCTCTTCACACATAACAGCCAAAATAAAAACAACGTATTAACCCCGTGTTGGCAGGCACGGTGGGGTTTTGTGGACCCCCCACGAGGAGTCCTCGGACCCCAATACGGGTCGATCCCAGAAAACCCTCATTGTACAAACCCAAATATTCCCGTTGTGACCGGCAGGACGCCACAACATGTGCGCAAAACTGCCAAAATACGACAATCCAGGTGAAGCCGGCGAGAGCCGCGAGGTGGCGGGCGGGCTCCTCATGGGGGGGGGCTGTTTTACGGTTTCCACTAGCCAGTACAATAGACTAGAGGGGAACGTGGTCGCCTCTGCACAATTCCGCTCTCTTCGTGGCGGCGGAGGGATTCGGATTCACCCGGTTGTGGAGGCCGGATAACGGACAGAAGTGAGAAATTCTGGTCCTCACGGCACGAGGCGTACGGAGAAGAGGCGCGACCACCACAGAAGACCGCGTGTGGACTAAGGAGAGAGCCAGACTGTGCTGGACGAGCACCTGGGGGTGGGGGAGCTATTCACTGACATGAAGCAGAGTAAGGCCCTGTTCACACCATGTTTAGACACTAGAACCGTTTTCTCAGGGATCAGCTAGAGCAGCCAAATGTCATGGACACGCAGAGCTCCACCTGACCCGTGCACGGCGCCGTCCGCTGTGGCCCCGCACTTAACACGCGACATGACACAATATTCTGTCAGCGCCTCTGTCACCCAAGGGGCCAACCCTCGCACCCCCACAAGTAGGTGACTGGTGATTACTTCAGCGGAGGAAAACCACCTCACTGCGGACCGCTGGTGACTGGGAGACGGGCCCCCGGATCAGGGGCTGAAGGTGCGCTGCAAAACTGTGTCCTATGTGAACAGACCCCAGAGAAAAAACATCTGAGCAACATGGAGGCAGTCCGGTGCCGTGAGGAGACTGAAGGGGCCCTGACACCATGCAGGGGCCCCACACACACACCCCTACTAGGCCCCTCCACCAGTCCTAGTGGGGGCCACACACACACACACACACCCCTACTAGGCCCCTCCACCAGTCCTAGTGGGGGCCACACACACACACACACACACCCCCCTACTAGGCCCCTCCACCAGTCCTAGTGGGGGCCACACACACACACACCCCCCTACTAGGCCCCTCCACCAGTCCTAGTGGGGGCCCCACACACACACACCCACTAGGCCCCTCCACCAGTCCTAGTGGGGGCCCCACACACACACACCCCCCTACTAGGCCCCTCCACCAGTCCTAGTGGGGGCCCCACACACACACACCCCCCTACTAGGCCCCTCCACCAGTCCTAGTGGGGGCCCCACACACACACCCCCCCCTACTAGGCCCCTCCACCAGTCCTAGTGGGGGCCCCACACACACACACACACCCCTACTAGGCCCCTCCACCAGTCCTAGTGGGGGCCCCACACACACACACACACCCCTACTAGGCCCCTCCACCAGTCCTAGTGGGGGCCCCACACACACACACCCCCCTACTAGGCCCCTCCACCAGTCCTAGTAGGGGCCCCACACACATCTAGTGATATACGGGCGGTCCGGGCGCGGTGGCCGCTGTCAGTCCTCCCCATGTCCGGGCGCGGTGGCCGCTGTCAGTCCTCCCCATGTCCGGGCGCGGTGGCCGCTGTCAGTCCTCCCCATGTCCGGGCGCGGTGGCCGCTGTCAGTCCTCCCCATGTCCGGGCACGGTGGCCGCTGTCGGTCCTCCCCATGTCCGGGCGCGGTGGCCGCTGTCAGTCCTCCCCATGTCCGGGCGCGGTGGCCGCTGTCAGTCCTCCCCATGTCCGGGCGCGGTGGCCGCTGTCAGTCCTCCCCATGTCCGGGCGCGGTGGCCGGTGTCGGTCCTCCCTATGTCCGGGCGCGGTGGCCGCTGTCAGTCCTCCCAATGTCCGAGCTCTCCATGTACAGGCCCGGCCGCCCCTCCGCGGTGTCACCCCTTCCGCAGGCCGCTTCTCTCCTCAGATCCCCCGGTGTTCCCCATCACTTACCCCGGCTCCAGGAGACGAGGCCGAAGAACAGGAGAACCGCGGCCCCGGAGCCCGACACCCGCATCGTGTGGACAGCGGCGGGAAGAGGCGTCGGCTCTGAGGGAAACCGAAACTAAAAGAGCAGCCATAACCCGGATGTAACCCGTGCCCCCTACATACTGCTGTATACCGTACCCTGTGTGTGTATATACTGTGCCCTGTGTATATATACTGTGCCCCCTACATACTGCTATATACTGTGCCCTGTGTATATATATATATATATACTGCTGTATACTGTGCCCTGTGTGTATATACCGTACCCCCTATATACTGCTGTATACTGTGCCCTGTGTGTATATACTGCTGTATACTGTACCCTGTGTGTATATACCGTACCCCCTATATACTACTGTATACTGTACCCTGTGTGTATATACCGTACCCCCTATATACTGCTGTATACTGTGCCCTGTGTGTATATACCGTACCCCCTATATACTGCTGTATACTGTGCCCTGTGTGTATACCGTACCCCCTATATACTGCTGTATACTGTGCCCTGTGTGTATATACCGTACCCCCTATATACTGCTGTATACTGTGCCCTGTGTGTATATACCGTACCCCCTATATACTGCTGTATACTGTGCCCTGTGTGTATATACTGCTATATACTGTACCCTGTGTATATATACTGCTGTATACTGTACCCTGTGTATATATACTGTTGTATACTGTGCCCTGTGTGTATATACTGCTGTATACTGTGCCCTGTGTATATATACTGCTGTATACTGTGCCCTGTGTATATATATACTGCTGTATACTGTGCCCTGTGTATATATATATACTGCTGTATACTGTGCCCTGTGTATATATACTGCTGTATACTGTGCCCTGTGTGTATATACTGCTGTATACTGTGCCCTGTGTATATATATACTGCTGTATACTGTGCCCTGTGTATATATACCGTACCCCCTATATACTGCTGTATACTGTGCCCTGTGTGTATATACCGTACCCCCTATATACTGCTGTATACTGTGCCCTGTGTGTATATACCGTACCCCCTATATACTGCTGTATACTGTGCCCTGTGTGTATATACCGTACCCCCTATATACTGCTGTATACTGTGCCCTGTGTGTATATACCGTACCCCCTATATACTGCTGTATACTGTGCCCTGTGTGTATATACTGCTGTATACTGTACCCTGTGTATATATACTGTGCCCTGTGTGTATATATACTGCTGTATACTGTGCCCTGTGTATATATATACTGCTGTATACTGTGCCCTGTGTATATATATACTGCTGTATACTGTGCCCTGTGTATATATACTGCTGTATACTGTGCCCTGTGTGTATATACTGCTGTATACTGTGCCCTGTGTGTATATACTGCTGTTTCCCTTATCGTCCTCGGCAGCACAGAATGGGTTAACGTTGACCTCTTTAGTTTCCTAGGACCGCCCACCTAGATTTAAACAATCAAACAATTAGTCAATCACATAATCAGTCCACCTATAAGGTCTGGTGAATGCAACTGCCCCTTGTATTTTTTTTATGTCCTCATTTCTGAGGAATCTGCCCACCTGTCTGGTGTGTGAAGATCGGCCACCTATGCCGTGGGGTGTGTCCCAGGCTCCAGGCCAAGTGTCCAGCAGTGCCACGGGTGTGTCCTTGGCGCTGGCACTATGCCGCATCCACGATGCGCGCTCCGGCAGGAGGTCCTCCATTGCGGTCTGCTAAGCCGCTTCCCTGCCGTGGATTTGCGCGTGGCGCCCGACGCTGTCATCCCCAGCATGCCGCTCCTTCCATCAGGAGGCCGCCCCATGCCGCACTTCCGGGTTCGGGCAGCGTCTGACGTCATCAGTCAGCGCGCCCTCTGGGGCCAATGGGGAGCCGCAGGAGCGGCTGTCGTCACCATGCGGCGTCCAGGGCGCCGGATTCGAATATTTAAAGTGGATGCAGGCTGGAGCAAGCTGCCATAAGTGCCTGGCAGCCGAGCTCCTGTGAATTTAAGGTATTGTGTCAGCTGGGTCCCTTCTGACTAGTTTGCCTTGCTGGTTTTTGCTCATGATATGTCTGTTTTGTCTGTTCCAGATGTCTGGGCTTCCTGGTTCAGGGAGAAAGAAGGCTAAGAAGCACAGACACAGATATTGCCTGTCATGTGAGCAGCCCCTACCTGATGAGCAGCGAGAGGACTACTGTGACAACTGTGCTGCGGCTGATTCTGTCCATTCTCATAGATCGTCTGGATCCAAGAGGTCTAGGAGGAAGCAGTCCCGCTGCATCTCTTGCATTCAGCCCTTACCTGAGGATTCGCGGTCCAATATCTGCGCTTCCTGTACTCAGCCGGAGGTCGAGTCTGACGCAGAGTCCAGAAGGCTAATGAGCCTCTTTAAGTCCTTTCTGACAAAGCAGAAACAGAAGGCCAAAAAGAGAAAGCGCGATCCTGTCTCCTCATCCTCTGACGAGTCTCTGACGGCTGAGAGCGAATATTCAGACTCCGATTGGGAAGTCTCTAAAATGGAGGAAAATTTCCTTTTTGATAGGAAGAATGCGAATCGCTTAATTAAAGAAGTAAAAGGAATAATGGAGACTAAGGAAGACCCTGTCGCTGCACAGGACAAGGAGAGTCTCTTCTATTTTCCAAAGAAAAAAGCTTCAGTCCTCCCAAGCCATCCAGTGCTGGACTCCATATTCCAGAAGGAATGTAAAGGTCCCCTGAAAAAGATGGATCCTGGCTCAAGGTTCCGCTCGGTCTATAAAATCGACTCCTCTGAGTCCTCAAGCTGGGAGGCTCCCTCCAGAGTTGATCCTGCGGTAACAAGGCTGGCTAAAAGGTCCTTTTTTCCTGCAGATGACTCCGCATTGCTGAGGGATCCGATGGACAGAAAAGCGGATAACTTGTTAAAGAGACTGCATTCTTACTTGGCCACGTTAAGTAAGGCAGCCATGGCCGCAGTACCAGTGGCTCGGGCCCTCAGAATCTGGCTAAGTCACCTAGGAAGGGACATTGAGGACGGAGTCTCCAGAGAAGACCTGCTTCTTCAACTGCCGTCCCTTAAAATGGCCGCTGAATTTTTGTGCGACTTTCCAGTGGATTCGCTGAGATTCCTGGCTAAAGAGATGGCTCTCTCAAATTCAATAAGAAGAACCTTGTGGCTCAAGCTATGGGCAGGAGATGTTGCCTCTAAGACCAACCTCTGCGCTTTACCCTTTGAGCCTGGGAGATTGTTCGGCTCTCAGCTAGACAAGCTGTTAGAATCCAATTCGGATGAGAAATCCCTGAAGTTCCCTCAGTTTAAGACCAAGAATCGTCCGAGGAATTTTCGTCCCTTTGGCAGGCAGCCTTACTGCAGAACAGGCTATCGTGGGCGATCTAGCAGAGGCCGGTCGGACAGAAGAATCCTTCCCAGTTCTGCTGAAAAAGCGAGAGGAAAGGAAGACATCAGTAAAAACTCCAAGACTGATTTCTGACGTCGAAAGCCAGTCTGTAGGAGGGCGCTTATCCTACTTCTACAACAACTGGGAGAGAATCACTACAGACAAATGGGTTCTGGATCTAGTAAGAGACGGATACTCGCTAGAGTTTCTTCATCAGCCAAGAAGCAGATTTCTGTATCAAAGAGAAGACCCTCGTATAGATCACCTGGTGGACCAATTTCTAAAGAAGGGAGCTTTAGAACGGGTACCAAGAGGTCAAGAAAAAAAAGGGAGTCTACTCCAGGTTGTTTCTAGTCCCAAAAGCCTAAGAGTAGCCGTCAGGAGAGCAGGGAAAATCCTGCACTTTCAATTCAGAGCATTGCCCTTCGGGCTGACATCCGCGCCCAGAATCTTTACCAAGATATCAGTGGTGGCAGCAGTACATCTACGCTTACAGGCCATTCAAGTCTACCCTTACTTGGACGACTGGCTAGTAGCAGCAGCAACGGAGGAACAGCTACAACTTCATCTCCGTACAGTCATCTTTCTTCTCCAGTCCCTCGGTTTCATAATGAGTTGGAAGAAGTCTCAGCTCTCCCCTACGACGTCAAAAAGATTCTTGGGGATGGTGATAGACACCCGCTGCATGAAAGTTTTCCTTCCTTCAGACAAGAGTCAGAAGATCAGAGAGGAAGTGAGAACCTTGAGATCCATTCACAAGCCATCTGTACGCAGAGTAATGAAGACCTTGGGTCATCTGACTTCTACCATAGATGCGGTCCCCTGGGCAAAGATCCATATGCGAGACCTTCAATGGAATATGATACAGGCAAGACGCACCAGTCATTGCGACTTGGAGAGAAGAGTCAGCCTGAGGCCATCCGTTATTCAGAGTCTGGACTGGTGGTTGCAGACGGAGAAGCTTACAGTAGGAAAATCGTTTCAGTATCTGTCGCCGATAGTAATCACCACAGATGCGTCAGCCAGAGGCTGGGAAGCTCATGTACAGAACAGATGGATCCAAGGGAAATGGTCTCCCCAGGATCTGCAACAGTCCTCAAACTTCAAGGAGATGAAGGCTGTTCTGGAATCGCTGGTCCATTTTCAGACTCTCCTGGAAGGAAAATCGGTGCTGGTTCGCTCAGACAACCTCTCCACTGTGTTCTACCTGAACAAACAGGGAGGAACGAGGAGCCCGTCCTTAATGAAATTTATGCAAACGGATTTTCAACTGGGCAGAATCACATCTTTTGCAATTAAGAGCGATTCATATAAGAGGCTGTTACAATATACAAGCGGATCGTCTGAGTCGGATGACAGTCAGTCCGAGCGAGTGGGGTTTGAATCCGATTTACTTCAAGCAAATCATAGCCAGATGGGGTTGTCCAACCTGGGATCTGATGGCCTCCAGACAAAATCGGAAACTCCATAAGTTCTGTTCCCTGAGCAAGCACGACGGGCCGACAGTGGTAGACGCCTTCTCGATGTCTTGGAGTCACCTATTCGTCTACCTATTTCCACCAGTACCCCTCATACCGAGGGTTCTACAGAAGATTGCGGTAGAAAGACCCAAAGTAATATTGATAGCACCATTTTGGCCCCGGAGGTCATGGTTTCCTCTTCTTCTCCAGCTGTCCGAAGGGAACTATTGGAAGCTTCCATGTGCCCCCGACCTTCTCCTCCAGCAGGGGCTATTCCATCAGAACCTAGACAGGTTACACCTCACGGCCTGGATGTTGAGAGAAGCAGATTAGAAGAAGAGGGCCTACCAGCTTCGGTCATTGACACACTAATGAATTCCCGCAAGCGTGCTACCAACGTGAAATATGCCAAAGTATTGGGAAAATTCCGGTCTTGGTTGTCTGGGAAAGGATATGCGGAAATAAACATCTCCAGTATTCTTCAGTTCCTTCAAGACGGATTTGATATGGGCTTGAAGCCGAATACCTTAAAATCCCAGATGACTGCCATTAATATCTTGACAGAGAATAAATATCTATTCCATCCTTTGATAGTCAGATTCTTCAAGGCCTTGAAGAGGCTAAGACCGGTGATTCACGAACCCTTTCCTGTGTGGGACTTATCCCTAGTACTAAGGGGACTCACAAAACCACCTTTTGAACCGTTGGAACAGGTGGACATCAGATATCTCTCCTGCAAAGTTCTGTTTCTTGTAGCCATTACGTCGGCGAAAAGATTGGGGGAACTACGAGCGTTATCTTCCAGACATCCATATATACGAATCCTTCCCGATGGGATATTGATTAGAACCATACCTTCCTTTCAACCAAAGGTTCCTTCCACTATGAATATTAATAGGGAAACCTTCTTGCCTACATTTTTTCCAAATCCGGCGGATGAAGAACAGGAGCAGTTACATATGCTGGATGTAAAGAGAGCAGTGGAAACATATTTGCGAAGAACGGAAGAGTTCCGGTTAGACGAAAGTCTTTTTTTTTTTTGCTTTATTCTGGACCGAGAAGAGGGCGAACGCCATCCAAAGATTCTCTCGCCCGGTGGATAAAGAACACCATCACAGAAACCTACTTGTTAGAGGGGGAAACTCCACCACTTTCCATCAAGGCTCATTCCACAAGATCGACAGCAGCCTCTTGGGTGAAATATGGGCAGGTGTCTATACAAGAAATCTGCAGCGCAGCCTCCTGGTCCACTCCTTCCACCTTCGCAAAGCATTATCGCCTCGACATCGAGTCCAGGAGCTCAGCCTTTGGCACAGGCATTCTAAGTTCAGCTTCAGTATAATCCCCCCCTTTGGAATCTATAAAAATCCCATTCTGTGCTGCCGAGGACGATAAGGGAAAGTAGAAAATTGGTACCTGGAATTTTACTTTCCTTGAGTCCGAAGGCAGCACAGGCGTACCCTCCCTAATAAATTGTATTTTTTTGTTCTGCAACTGTGTGGATCTATTTTTTAATACAAGGGGCAGTTGCATTCACCAGACCTTTATAGGTGTACTGATTATGTGATTGACTAATTGTTTGATTGTTTAAATCTAGGTGGGCGGTCCTAGGAAACTAAAGAGGTCAACGTTAACCCATTCTGTGCTGCCTTCGGACTCAAGGAAAGTAAAATTCCAGGTACCAATTTTCTACTATACTGTGCCCTGTGTGTATATACTGCTGTATACTGTACCCTGTGTATATATACTGCTGTATACTGTACCCTGTGTATATATACTGCTGTATACTGTGCCCTGTGTATATATACTGCTGTATACTGTGCCCTGTGTGTATATATATACTGCTGTATACTGTGCCCTGTGTGTATATACTGCTGTATACTGTGCCCTGTGTGTATATACTGCTGTATACTGTGCCCTGTGTGTATATACTGCTGTATACTGTACCCTGTGTATATATACTGCTGTATACTGTACCCTGTGTATATATACTGCTGTATACTGTACCCTGTGTATATATACTGCTGTATACTGTGCCCTGTGTGTATATATACTGCTGTATACTGTGCCCTGTGTGTATATACTGCTGTATACTGTGCCCTGTGTGTATATATACTGCTGTATACTGTGCCCTGTGTGTATATACTGCTGTATACTGTGCCCTGTGTATATATATACTGCTGTATACTGTGCCCTGTGTGTATATATACTGCTGTATACTGTGCCCTGTGTATATATATATATATATATATATATATACTGTGCCCCTATATACGGGTATATACTGTGCCCTGTGTATATATACTGTGCCCCTATATACTGCTGTATACTGTGCCCTGTGTATATATACTGTGCCCGCTGTATACTGTGCCCTTTGTATATGTATATATATACTGCTGTATACTGTGCCCTGTGTATATATATATATATATATATACTGTGCCCCTATATACGGCTATATACTGTGCCCTGTGTATATATACTGTGCCCCCTATATACTGCTGTATACTGTGCCCTGTGTATATATATTGTACCCCCTATATACTGCTGTATACTGTACCCTGTGTATATATACTGTGCCCCCTATATACTGCTGTATACTGTGCCCTGTGTATATATATACTGCTGTATACTGTGCCCTGTGTGTATATATACTGCTGTATACTGTGCCCTGTGTGTATATACTGCTGTATACTGTGCCCCGTGTATATATACTGTACCCCCTATATACTGTGCCCTGTGTGTATATATACTGCTATATACTGTGCCCTGTGTATATATACTGCTATATACTGTGCCCTGTGTATATATACTGTGCCCTGTGTATATATACTGCTGTATACTGTGCCCTGTGTATAGTAGAAAATTGGTACCTGGAATTCTACTTTCCTTGAGTCCTCGGCAGCACAGAATGGGTTAACGTTGACCTCTTTAGTTTCCTAGGACCGCCCACCTAGATTTAAACAATCAAACAATTAGTCAATCACATAATCAGTCCACCTATAAAGGTCTGGTGAATGCAACTGCCCCTTGTATTAAAAAATAGATCCACACAGTTGCAGAACAAAAAAAATACAGTTTATTAGGGAGGGTACGCCTGTGCTGCCTTCGGACTCAAGGAAAGTAAAATTCCAGGTACCAATTTTCTACTTTCCCTTATCGTCCTCGGCAGCACAGAATGGGATTTTTATAGATTCCAAAGGGGGGGATTATACTGAAGCTGAACTTAGAATGCCTGTGCCAAAGGCTGAGCTCCTGGACTCGATGTCGAGGCGATAATGCTTTGCGAAGGTGGAAGGAGTGGACCAGGAGGCTGCGCTGCAGATTTCTTGTATAGACACCTGGCCATATTCCGCCCAAGAGGCTGCTGTCGATCTTGTGGAATGAGCCTTGATGGAAAGTGGTGGAGTTTCCCCCTCTAACAAGTAGGTTTCTGTGATGGTGTTCTTTATCCACCGGGCGAGAGAATCTTTGGATGGCGTTCGCCCTCTTCTCGGTCCAGAATAAAGCAAAAAAAGACTTTCGTCTAACCGGAACTCTTCCGTTCTTCGCAAATATGTTTCTACTGCTCTTTTTACATCCAGCATATGTAATTGCTCCTGTTCTTCATCCGCCGGATTTGGGAAAAATGTAGGCAAGAAGGTTTCCCTATTAATATTCATAATGGAAGGAACCTTTGGTTGAAAGGAAGGTATGGTTCTAATCAATATCCCATCGGGAAGGATTCGTATATATGGATGTCTGGAAGATAACGCTCGTAGTTCCCCCAATCTTTTCGCCGAAGTAATGGCTACAAGAAACAGAACTTTGCAGGAGAGATATTTGATGTCCACCTGTTCCAACGGTTCAAAGGGTGGTTTTGTGAGTCCCCTTAGTACTAGGGATAAGTCCCACACAGGAAAGGGTTCGTGAATCACCGGTCTTAGCCTATTCAAGGCCTTGAAGAATCTGACTATCAGAGGATGGAACAGATATTTATTCTCTGTCAAGATATTAATGGCAGTCATCTGGGATTTTAAGGTATTCGGCTTCAAGCCCATATCAAATCCTTCTTGAAGGAACTGAAGAATATTGGAGATGTTTATTTCCGTATATCCTTTCCCCGACAACCAAGACCGGAATTTTCCTAATACTTTGGCATATTTCACATTGGTAGAACGCTTGCGGGAATTCATTAGTGTGTCAATGACCGAAGCTGGTAGGCCCTCTTCCTCTAATCTGCTTCTCTCAACATCCAGGCCGTGAGGTGTAACCTGTCTAGGTTCTGATGGAATAGCCCCTGCTGGAGGAGAAGGTCGGGGGCACATGGAAGCTTCCAATAGTTCCCTTCGGACAGTTGGAGAAGAAGAGGAAACCATGACCTCCGGGGCCAAAATGGTGCTATTAATATTACTTTGGGTCTTTCTACCGCAATCTTCTGTAGAACCCTCGGTATGAGGGGTGCTGGTGGAAATAGGTAGACGAATAGGTGACTCCAAGACATCGAGAAGGCGTCTACCACTGTCGGCCCGTCGTGCTTGCTCAGGGAACAGAACTTCTGGAGTTTCCGATTTTGTCTGGAGGCCATCAGATCCCAGGTTGGACAACCCCATCTGGCTATGATTTGCTTGAAGTAAATCGGATTCAAACCCCACTCGCTCGGACTGATTGTCATCCGACTCAGACGATCTGCTTGTATATTGTAACAGCCTCTTATATGAATCGCTCTTAATTGTAAAAGATGAGATTCTGCCCAGGTGAAAATCAGTTTGCATAATTTCATTAAGGACGGGCTCCTCGTTCCTCCCTGTTTGTTCAGATAGAACACCGTGGAGAGGTTGTCTGAGCGAACCAGCACCGATTTTCCTTCCAGGAGAGTTTGAAAATGGACTAGCGATTCCAGAACAGCCTTCATTTCCTTGAAGTTCGAGGACTGTCGCAGATCCTGGGGAGACCATTTCCCTTGGATCCATCTGTTCTGCACATGAGCTCCCCAGCCTCTGGCTGAGGCATCCGTGGTCATTATTATCGGTGACAGATACTGAAATGATTTCCCTACTGTGAGCTTCTCTGTCTGTAACCACCAGTTCAGACTCTGAATAACAGATGGCCTCAGGCTGATTCTTCTTTCCAAATCGCAATGACTGGTGCGTCTTGCCTGTATCATATTCCATTGAAGGTCTCGCATATGGATCTTCGCCCAGGGGACCGCATCTATGGTAGAAGTCAGATGACCCAAGGTCTTCATCACTCTGCGTACGGAAGGCTTGTGAATGGATCTCAAGGTTCTCACTTCCTCTCTGATCTTCTGATTCTTGTCTGAAGGAAGGAAAACTTTCATGTAACGGGTGTCTATCACCATCCCCAAGAATCTTTTTGACTTCGTTGGGGATAGCTGAGATTTCTTCCAACTCATTATGAAACCGAGGGACTGGAGAAGCGAGATGACTGTACGGAGATGAAGCTGTAACTGTTCCTCCGTTGCTGCTGCCACTAGCCAGTCGTCGAAGTAAGGATAGACTTGAATGGCCTGTAAGCGTAGATGCACTGCTGCCACCACTGATATCTTGGTAAAAATTCTGGGTGCGGACGTCAGCCCGAAGGGCAACGCTCTGAATTGAAAGTGCAGGATTCTCCCTGCTCTTCTGACGGCCACTCTTAGGAATTTCCTTGAGGAAGATCTTATGGGCACATGCAGGTAGGCGTCCTCCAAGTCCAGGGAGGCCATGAACTGATCTCGCTGAAGAGTGGACAAAACCGATCTTAATGTTTCCATCTTGAAATGGATTTTTCTCAGAAAATGATTTAAGTATCTGAGGTCTATAACGAGACGCCAATCCCCGCTTGCTTTTGGGACTAAAAACAACCTTTTTTTCTTGACCTCTTGGTACCCGTTCTAAAGCTCCTTTCTTTAGGAATTGGTCCACCAGGTGATCTATACGAGGGTCTTCTCTTTGAAACAGAAATCTGCTTGCCAATTGTGAGTTCTATGATGGAATAGTATTGTGATGGTGGTAATGGCATAATGTGATTGTGAACCCTGATATTGCCTTCTTTAAAAATTTTCAATAAAAATGATTTGATTCAAAAAAAAGAAACAGAAATCTGCTTCTTGGCTGATGAAGAAACTCTAGCGAGTATCCGTCTCTTATTAGATCCAGAACCCATTTGTCTGTAGTGATTCTCTCCCAGTTGTAGAAGTAGGATAAGAGACCTCCGACAGACCGGCTTTCGACGTCAGAAATCAGCCTTGGAGTTTTTACTGATGTCTTCCTTTCCTCTTGCTTTTTCAGCAGAACTGGGAAGGACTCTTCTGTCTGACCGGCCTCTGCTAGATCGCCCACGATAGCTTGTTCTGCGGTAAGGCTGCCTACCAAAGGGACGAAAATTCCTTGGACGATTCTTGGTTTTAAACTGAGGGAACTTCAGAGATTTTTCATCCGAATTGGCTTCTAACAGCTTGTCTAGCTGAGAGCCGAACAGTCTCCCAGGCTCAAAGGGTAGAGCGCAGAGGTTGGTCTTTGATGCAACATCTCCTGCCCATAGCTTGAGCCACAAGGTCCTTCTTATTGAATTTGAGAGGGCCATATCTTTAGCCAGAAATCTCAGCGAATCTACTGGAAAGTCGCACAAAAATTAAGCGGCCGTTTTCAGGGACGGCAGTTGAAGGAGCAGGTCTTCTCTGGAGACTCCGTCCTCGATATCCCTTCCTAGGTGACTTAGCCAGATTCTGAGGGCTCGAGCCACTGGTACTGCGGCCATGGCTGCCTTACTTAATGTGGCCAAGTAAGAATGCAGTCTCTTTAGCAAGTTATCCGCCTTTCTGTCCATCGGGTCCCTTAGCAGCGCGGAGTCATCTGCAGGAAAGAAGGACCTTTTAGCCAGCCTCGTTACCGCAGGATCAACTCTGGAGGGAGCCTCCCAGCTTGAGGACTCAGAGGAGTCGATCTTATAAACGGAACGGAATCTTGAGCCCGGATCCATTTTCCTCAGGGGACATTTACATTCCTTCTGGAATATGGAGTCCAGAACTGGATGGCTTGGAAGGACTGAGGCTTTTTTCTTTGGAAAATAGAAGAGACTCTCCTTGTCCTGTGCGGCAACAGGGTCTTCCTTAGTCTCCATTATTCCCTTTGCTTCTTTGATTAAGCGATTCGCATTCTTCCTATCAAAAAGGAAATTTTCCTCCATTTTAGAGACTTCCCAATCGGAGTCTGAATATTCGCTCTCAGCCGTCAGAGACTCGTCAGAGGATGAGGAGACAGGATCGCGCTTTCTCTTTTTGGCCTTCTGTTTCTGCTTTGTCAGAAAGGACTTAAAGAGGCTCATTAGCCTTCTGGACTCTGCGTCAGACTCGACTTCCGGCTGAGTACAGGAAGCGCAGATATTGGACCGCGAATCCTCAGGTAAGGGCTGAATGCAAGAAATGCAGCGGGATTGCTTCCTCCTTGATCTCTTGGATCCAGACGATCTATGAGAATGGACGGAATCTGCCGCCGTACAGTTGTCACAGTAGTCCTCCCGCTGCTCATCAGATAGGGGCTGCTCACATGACAGGCAATATCTGTGTCTGTGCTTCTTAGACTTCTTTCTCCCTGAACCAGGAAGCCCAGACATCTGGAACAGACAAACAGACATATCATGAGCAAAAACCAGCAAGGCAAACTAGTCAGAAGGGACCCCAGCTGACACAATACCTTAAATTCACAGGAGCTCGGCTGCCAGGCACTTATGGCAGCTTGCTCCAGCCTGCATCCACCTTAAATATTTGAATTTGGCGCCCTGGACGCCGCCTGGTGACGTCAGCCGCTCCTGCGGCTTCCCATTGGCCCCAGAGGGCACGCTGACTGATGACGTCAGACGCTGCCCGAACCCGGAAGTGCGGCGGCCTCCGATCCTAGAAGAGGCATGCTGGGGATGTTAAATGCACACGCGCGAATCATCGGCAGGGTAGCGGCTATCAGACCGCAATGGATCCCTCCTGCCGGCGCGCACATCGTGGATGCGGCATAGTGCCAGCGCCAAGGACACACCCGTGGCACTGCTGGACACTTGGCCTGGAGCCTGGGACACACCCCACGGCATAGGTGGCCGATCTTCACACACCAGACAGGTGGGCAGATTCCTCAGAAATGAGGACATAAAAAAAATACAAGGGGCAGTTGCATTCACCAGACCTTATAGGTGTACTGATTATGTGATTGACTAATTGTTTGATTGTTTAAATCTAGGTGGGCGGTCCTATGAAACTAAAAGAGGTCAACGTTAACCCATTCTGTGCTGCCGAGGACGATAAGGGAAATATACTGTGCCCCCTACATACTGCTATATACTGTGCCCTGTATATGTGTATATAGATCTGTATACGCTGTGTATATAGACCCTGCTGCCTCTATACCGCCATGACCCGCTTCACCCGCACCTACTGTGTCCTTCTCCCATACCATGTAGATTGTAAGCCTCGCGGGCAGGGCCCTCTCTCCTTCTGTACCAGTCTGTAACTCCTCTTGTTCCTGCTTAGCGCAATTGTCTGTATTATGTATGTGCACCGCTCATCATATGTACAGCGCCATGGAAGGAATGGCGCTATAATAATAATCTGTATACGCTGTGTCTATATGATGTGTATATAGATCGGTATACGCTGTGTCTGTATGATGTGTATATAGATCTGTATACGCTGTGTCTATATGATGTGTATATAGATCTGTATACGCTGTGTCTGTATGATGTGTATATAGATCGGTATACGCTGTGTCTATATGATGTGTATATAGATCTGTATACGCTGTGTCTGTATGATGTGTATATAGATCGGTATACGCTGTGTCTATACGATGTGTATATAGATCTGTATACGCTGTGTCTATACGATGTGTATATAGATCGGTATACGCTGTGTCTATACGATGTGTATATAGATCTGTATACGCTGTGTCTATATGATGTGTATATAGATCTGTATACGCTGTGTCTATACGATGTGTATATAGATCTATATACGCTGTGTCTATATGATGTGTATATAGATCTGTATACGCTGTGTCTGTATGATGTGTATATAGATCGGTATACGCTGTGTCTATATGATGTGTATATAGATCTATATACGCTGTGTCTATATGATGTGTATATAGATCTGTATACGCTGTGTCTGTATGATGTGTATATAGATCGGTATACGCTGTGTCTATACGATGTGTATATAGATCTGTATACGCTGTGTCTATATGATGTGTATATAGATCTGTATACGCTGTGTCTATATGATGTGTATATAGATCTGTATACGCTGTGTCTGTATGATGTGTATATAGATCGGTATACGATGTGTATATAGATCGGTATACGCTGTGTCTGTATGATGTGTATATAGATCTGTATACGCTGTGTCTATATGATGTGTATATAGATCTGTATACGCTGTGTCTATATGATGTGTATATAGATCGGTATACGCTGTGTCTGTATGATGTGTATATAGATCGGTATACGCTGTGTCTATATGATGTGTATATAGATCTGTATACGCTGTGTCTATATGATGTGTATATAGATCGGTATACGCTGTGTCTATATGATGTGTATATAGATCGGTATACGCTGTGTCTGTATGATGTGTATATAGATCTGTATATGCTGTGTCTGTATGATGTGTATATAGATCTGTATACGCTGTGTCTATACGATGTGTATATAGATCTGTATACGCTGTGTCTATACGATGTGTATATAGATCGGTATACGCTGTGTCTATATGATGTGTATATAGATCTGTATACGCTGTGTCTATATGATGTGTATATAGATCTGTATACGCTGTGTCTGTACGATGTGTATATAGATCTGTATACGCTGTGTCTGTACGATGTGTATATAGATCGGTATACGCTGTGTCTATACGATGTGTATATAGATCGGTATACGCTGTGTCTATACGATGTGTATATAGATCGGTATACGCTGTGTCTATATGATGTGTATATAGATCGGTATACGCTGTGTCTATATGATGTGTATATAGATCGGTATACGCTGTGTCTATATGATGTGTATATAGATCTGTATACGCTGTATCTATATGATGTGTATATAGATCGGTATACGCTGTGTCTATATGATGTGTATATAGATCTGTATACGCTGTGTCTGTATGATGTGTATATAGATCGGTATACGATGTGTATATAGATCGGTATACGCTGTGTATATAGATCTATACATGGTGTATACGGTTCTGGGTTCACTGGTCACATGACTTCTGTATACTTGCTCTGGGGCGCTGCAGGTACTTGTGCAGTTGGGTGACCTCCAGCACAGGGTGGGGGCAGGGTGAGTACTTTCTGGAATTCTGGGAATGTGCACAGGACTTGGCCGCCATGCGGCACCGCAGCACCGGTCAGAGGAGTGTGTGCAGCCGTGTCCTGAGCCAGCCTCCTGCACATTCCTTACACTTCCTGGGAGAGGAGGAGGCTCCGAGGGACTGAGGCCTGGGACTCTGCTCTCACTCCGGCCGGGACGGGCCTGTGATCCTGTGTCTGCTCATGGCTCTGATCCCACTGCAGTCTAGAACTGTGCTCTGGATCTAGGAGTGTCTAGAACCGCAGACCTTTCAGGAGCTGTTTTTGGGATTCATGGCGCAGATCGGACCTGTGGGGGATACTGCGGCCATCATGTGCAGGTCTCGCTGTCCACAATGCCAAGAGTCGTTCTCGGACCCCCGAGTCCTGCCCTGTCTACACACTCTGTGTATGAGCTGCCTCCAGAGCCTGGAGCCCTTCAGCATGCAGGAAAGAGGGCAGAAGCCGGCGACCCAGCAAAGCGTCCTATGCCCAGTGTGCGACTCCGAAGTATCGCTACCGCCCGGAGGAATCCCAGATTTAATACCGGACCTACTGGCACAAACAGAAGTGCTGCTTGAGCGTCTGCGGCGCGGTGGGGATGAGATGCCATGTGATCTGTGCGGAGACGGAAAGGGAGAGAGGCGATGCCTGGACTGCAGGGTGACCATGTGCGAGTTCTGCTGCCTGGCACACAGGTGAGACCCGGGGGTGCTAGGGATGACGGGAGGAACACCGCAAGAGCAGTCTACCACTTTTTCCGTTGCAAAAATCCAGTTTAATCCGCGGCAATAACCTGAAGCTGACCTTCAGATCTCTGCCGCAGATTTTCAGTTTGACATGCCATGGATCAGAACTTGGATTTCAGCTCGTCCAGTCGGCCATCTGCCACGATTTCTGTATTGAATCCTCGCCAAGAATTAAAGGGGTTGTCTTATCTTAGCCTTTGGTGGCATATCGCCAGGATAGGCCACCAGTGTCAGATAAGTGAGGGTACCACCTACGGGTCCACCACCTGTCTCCAGAACGGGAACCCCGAAGTGAGTGGAGACCAGCCACACAGTGCAGGCCGCCCTCATTTCACTTACTGCTCACTGGCAGATGGAGTAACAGGACTTGTTATCCAGAATGAAGCAATAGATGGTTCTGCTGAGCTAGCCCTACGGGCACGGTGCTGGGTGTAACAGGGAATCTCCTGCCGACAGACTCTGTTAATATCCATAAGAGGAAGAGGGCAGAGTAATGTAGAAGGCAGAGGACAGGTCCAGAAGGAGGAGGACAGAGTAATGTAGAAGGCAGAGGACGGGTTTAGAAGGAGGATGACAGAGTAATGTAGAAGGCAGAGGACAGGTCCAGAAGGAGGAGGACAGAGTAATGTAGAAGGCAGAGGACGGGTTTGGAAGGAGGATGACAGAGTAATGTAGAAGGCAGAGGACAGGTCCAGAAGGAGGAGGACAGAGTAATGTAGAAGGCAGAGGACAGGTTTAGAAGGAGGAGCACAGAGTAATGTAGAAGGCAAAGGACAGGTTTAGAAGGAGGAGGACAGAGTAATGCAGAAGGCAGAGGACAGGTCCAGAAGGAGGAGGACAGAGTAATGTAGAAGGCAAAGGACAGGTTTAGAAGGAGGAGGACAGAGTAATGTAGAAGGCAGAGGACAGGTCCAGAAGGAGGAGGACAGAGTAATGTAGAAGGCAAAGGACAGGTCCAGAAGGAGGAGGACAGAGTAATGTAGAAGGCAGAGGACAGGTCCAGAAGGAGGAAGACAGTAATGTAGAAGGCGGAGGACAGGTCCAGAAGGGGGAGATCAGAGTAATGTAGAAGGCAGAAGACAGGCCTATAGGGAGGAGGACAGAGTAATGAAGAAGGCAGAGGAAAGTTCCAGGAGAAAGAGGACAGAGTAATGTCATTTGGCTTTTTGCAGTTATCAAGTTGTTGGCGACTTTGGTAGTAGCAGTTTTCAGTTGAATGTTGGGGTTGGAAGCCATATATCACTAGTACATGCCACTACTGCTGTCTCGGCGCTCTCCTTAGCATTGAGCAGGTGATATAATTAGTATCCATGCATCAGGACTTACCACAGGTATTTATTCAGTGGGATATTATCAAATCCTGACCGGTAAGTGGGTCCTGTGGACTGGAGTTGAGAAACCCTGTTCTAGACCTTTCCTCTGCCTTCTACATTTCTTTGTCCTCCTCCTCCTCCTGGACCTCTCCTCTGCCTTCGACATTACTCTGTCCTCTCCTTCTAGACTTGTCCTCTGCCTTCTACACTACTCTGTCCTCCTCCCCCTAGACCTTTTCTTCACCTATTACCTTACTCTGCCCTCTTCCTCTTGGACCTGTTTTTCACATTTTACATTACTCTGTCCTCCTCCTTCTGGAGCTGTCCTCCATCTAGTATATTACTCTACCCTCCTCGACCTATATGGTGCTATAGTAATAATAAGCCATCACAGACTGAGATGACACAACACCTTTAATATTTCATTTCCTCTTCTTCTGTGAACAGAGTCTGTCAGCAGGAAATTCCCTGTTACACCCAGCACAGTGCCCGTAGGGCTAGCTCAGCGGAACAATCTATTGCTTCATTATGGATAACAAGTACTGTTAATCCATCTGCCAATGAGCAAGTGCACCGAGGGCAGGTCCAAGCCACTCTGTGCATCCTCGCTCCTTCCCCTTCATTTCTCTTTCTCTCCTTTTATAGATAGGGTCAGGTTCCTGCATAGTCATGTCACTTGGCCCTGTCAGTGGAGAAGATGGGCTGGAACGGGGAGGAGCAGAGTACAGCTCTTCTTCTTCTCCTCTTCCTCTTGATGTCGGCGTTCCTCAGGGCTCAGTACTAGGTCCTCTACTCTTCTCCCTCTATACAGCCCCCATCAGTAGATTTGGCTTTCGATACCATCTCTATACTGAAGACACCCAACTATACACTTCATCCCCTGACATCACCCCTGCTTTACTCCAAAACACCAGTAATTGTCTGGCAGTCGTCTCTAACATCATGTCCTCTCTGTATCTAAAACTGAACCTCTCAAAAACTGAACTTCTCGTCTTTCCCCCATCTACTAACCCACCTAAACTTGATATTTCAATTTCGGTCTGCAGCACTATCATAACTCCTGTGCAGCATGCCTGCTGTCTTGGGGCCACATTTGACTCCGATCTTTCCTTTGTTCCCCATATTCAATCACTTACACGGTCTTGTTGTCTGCATCTCAAGAATATCGCCAGAATCCGCCCTTTTCTTACGGTGGAAATGGCAAAAACTCTTGTTGTTGCCTTGATTCATTCTCGTCTTGACTACTGCAACGCATTACTGATCGGTCTCCCTCTCACTAAACTCTCCCCCCTTCAGCCTGTACTAAATGGTGCAGCCAGGCTCATCTATCCATCCAACCGCTACACTGATGCTACTAGTCTCTGCCAGTCACTTCACTGGATGCCCATCCACCACAGAATACAGTTCAAACTTCTCACCCACAAAGCTCTCCACAGAGCTGCACCTCCATATATCTCCTCCCTCCCTTATCTCCATCTACCACCCTACTCGTGCTCTCCACAGTGCTGCACCTCCATAAATCTCCTCCTCATCTCCATCTACCACCCTACTCGTGCTCTCCACAGTGCTGCACCTCCATACATCTCCTCCCTCACCTCCATCTACCACCCTACTCGTGCTCTCCACAGTGCTGCACCTTCATACATCTCCCCCCTCATCTCCATCTAGCACCCTACTCGTGCTCTCCACAGTGCTGCACCTCCATACATCTCCTCCCTCATCTCCATCTACCACCCTACTCCTGCTCTCCACAGTGCTGCACCTCCATACACCTCCTCCTCATCTCTGTCTACCACCCTACTCGTGCTCTCCACAGTGCTACACCTCCATACACCTCCTCATCTCTGTCTACCACCCTACTCGTGCTCTCCACAGTGCTGCACCTCCATACACCTCCTCCTCATCTCTGTCTACCACCCTACTCGTGCTCTCCACAGTGCTGCACCTCCATACACCTCCTCCTCATCTCTGTCTACCACCCTACTCGTGCTCTCCACAGTGCTGCACCTCCATACACCTCCTCCTCATCTGTCTACCACCCTACTCGTGCTCTCCACAGTGCTGCACCTCCATACACCTCCTCCTCATCTCTGTCTACCACCCTACTCGTGCTCTCCACAGTGCTGCACCTCCTATATCTCCTCCCTCATCTCCATCTACCACCCTACTCGTGCTCTCCACAGTGCTGCACCTCCATACATCTCCTCCCTCATCTCCATCTACCACCCTACTCGTGCTCTCCACAATGCTGCACCTCCTATATCTCCTCCCTCATCTCCATCTACCACCCTACTCGTGCTCTCCACAGTGCTGCACCTCCTATATCTCCTCCCTCATCTCCATCTACCACCCTACTCATGCTCTCCGTTCTGTTAGTGACCTAAGATTAATAACCTCCATAATTCGTACCTCTCACTCCCGTCTTCAAGACTTTTCTCGAGCTGCACCTACTCTCTGGAATACCCTGCCCCGGAATACTAGATCAATCCACAACTTCTCCACCTTCAAACATGCCTTAAAAACATATCTTTTCAGGCAGGCTTATCAAGCTACCTAAACTGACTATTCCCCAACTAAACTTCCCCCCCAAACCCAAAGCAGATCGGCCGGCACCACTACTGTCATTTCAATAATGGCTCAAATCCTACTTATCACAATCAACTACCTGATGTGTCACCCCGAATTCCTCATAGATTGCAAGCTCTTGCGAGCAGGGCCCTGACTCCTAGTGTTTCAGTTGCATATTATGCAGTTATTTTTGTTTTGTATATGAACCCTATGAACTTGTAAAGCGCTGCGGAATATTGTGGCGCTATATAAATAAATATTATTATTATTACAGAGTGATGGAAAGAGCACAGGAGTGATGGGAGGAGCACATGATGAGGAGCAGAGTACAGAGTGATGGGAGGAGCCCAGGATGAGGAGCAGAGTACAGAGTGATGGGAGGAGCACATGATGAGGAGCAGAGTACAGAGTGATGGGAGGAGCCCAGGGAGAGAAGCAGAGTGATGGAAGGAGCACAGGATGAGGAGCAGAGTACTGAGTGATGGGAGGAGCACAGGATGAGGAGCAGAGTACAGAGTGATGGGAGGAGCACATGATGAGGAGCAGAGTACAGAGTGATGGGAGGAGCACAGGATGAGGAGCAGAGTACAGAGTGATGGGAGGAGCACATGATGAGGAGCAGAGTACAGAGTGATGGGGGGAGCCCAGGGAGAGAAGCAGAGTGATGGGAGGAGCACAGGATGAGGAGCAGAGTACTGAGTGATGGGAGGAGCACAGGATGAGGAGCAGAGTACAGAGTGATGGGGGGAGCCCAGGGAGAGAAGCAGAGTGATGGGAGGAGCACAGGATGAGGAGCAGAGTACTGAGTGATGGGAGGAGCACAGGATGAGGAGCAGAGTACAGAGTGATGGGAGGAGCACATGATGAGGAGCAGAGTACAGAGTGATGGGAGGAGCCCAGGGAGAGAAGCAGAGTGATGGGAGGAGCACAGGATGAGGAGCAGAGTACAGAGTGATGGAAAGAGCACAGGATGGGGGGCATAGTACAGAGTGATGGAAAGAGCACAGGATGGGGGGCATAGTACAGAGTGATGGGAGGAGCACAGGATGAGGAGCAGAGTACAGAGTGATGGGAGGAGCACAGGATGAGGAGCAGAGTACAGAGTGATGGGAGGAGCACAGGATGAGGAGCAGAGTGCAGAGTGATGGGAGGAGCACAGGATGAGGAGCAGAGTACAGAGTGATGGGAGGAGCACAGGATGAGGAGCAGAGTACAGAGTGATGGGAGGAGCACAGGATGAGGAGCAGAGTACAGAGTGATGGGAGGAGCACAGGATGAGGAGCAGAGTACAGAGTGATGGGAGGAGCACAGGATGAGGAGCAGAGTACAGAGTGATGGGAGGAGCACAGGATGAGGAGCAGAGTACTGAGTGATGGGAGGAGCCCAGGGAGAGAAGCAGAGTACAGAGTGATGGGAGGAGCACAGGATGAGGAGCAGAGTACAGAGTGATGGGAGGAGCACAGGATGAGGAGCAGAGTACAGAGTGATGGGAGGAGCACAGGATGAGGAGCAGAGTACAGAGTGATGGGAGGAGCACAGGATGAGGAGCAGAGTACAGAGTGATGGGAGGAGCACAGGATGAGGAGCAGAGTACAGAGTGATGGGAGGAGCACAGGATGAGGAGCAGAGTACAGAGTGATGGGAGGAGCACAGGATGAGGAGCAGAGTACAGATTGATGGGAGGAGCACAGGATGAGGAGCAGAGTACAGAGTGATGGGAGGAGCACAGGATAGGGAGCATAGTACAGAGTGATGGGAGGAGCACAGGATAGGGAGCATAGTACAGAGTGATGGGAGGAGCACAGGATAGGGAGCATAGTAGCATAGTACAGAGTGATGGGAGGAGCACAGGATGAGGAGCAGAGTACAGAGTGATGGGAGGCGCACAGGATGAGGAGCAGAGTACAGAGTGATGGGAGGAGCACAGGATGAGGAGCATAGTACAGAGTGATGGGAGGAGCACAGGATAGGGAGCATAGTAGCATAGTACAGAGTGATGGGAGGAGCACAGGATGAGGAGCAGAGTACAGAGTGATGGGAAGAGCACAGGATGAGGAGCAGAGTACAGAGTGAAGGGAGAAGCACAGGATGAGGAGCAGAGTACTGAGTGATGGGAGAAGCACAGGATGAGGAGCAGAGTACTGAGTGATGGGAGAAGCACAGGATGAGGAGCAGAGTACTGAGTGATGGGAGGAGCCTAGGGAGAGAAGCAAAGTACTGAGTAAGGGTCCATTCACACGTCCTGTTTTTTTTTCATCCTGAAAAACGGTCCGTTTTTTGCGGATCCGTTGTTCCTGAAAATGTTTCCGTATGTCATCCGTTTTTTGCGGATCCGCAAAAAACGGAAACATGTATACATTTCAATAATCAAATAAAGTTGTTTGGATTTCTTTGAAAAAAAATTGAAAAAAAAAAAAAAAAAAAAAATTTGTTATGTGTTTCCAGGAACGGAATCCGCAAAAAACGGATGACATCCGAATGTCATCCGTTTTTTGCGGATCCATTGACTTTGCATTGTACCAGGATCCGATTTTTCAGGACAAGAATAGGACATGTTTTATATTTAAACGGACATGCGGAACGGAACAACGGAAACGGACAGCACACATTGTGCTGTCCGATTTTTTCCAGGACCCATTGAAAATGAATGGGTCCAGATCTGGTCCTGATCTGTTCCTGAAAAAACGGAACAGATCAGGAAAGAAAAAACGGACGTGTGAATGGACCCTAAAGGGAGGAGCACTGGATGAGGCGCAGAGTGAAGGGAGGAGCCAATGTTAGAGCATAGACTGTAGAGATTGAGAAGCAGAGGGTGAAGAGAGGAAAGAACAGAGGATGGAAGAGGAGCACAGGGTGTGGAGAGGGGCGAGGTTTAGAGGAGTAGGAGATGAGGACATATTAACTGTCACAGCAGGGGGTAAAGCAGCCCCTCTCCATAAACCCAGAGATCATGTGATCTGTCATGTGACCACTGGATTGCAGTGAGCTGTATTAGTGGTGGGGCTCCTCTGTCTTCTCTATGGGTCTGTGTGGTGTCCAGCACTCACTGATGGAGCAGCAGGGATCTCGGTGGGAGGGTCTGGACTCGGGGATTTCTGCCGTTATTATTAGTATTTCTATTATTATGGGATATAATGGTACAACAACCATGTAGCAGCACATCTACCCGCTCATCTACCCACTCATCTAGCCGCTCATCTCCCCGCTCATCTCCCCGCAGATCTCCCCGCACATCTCCCCGCACATCTCCCTGCTCATCTCCCCGCTTATCTACCCGCTCATCTCCCCGCACATCTCCCCTCCTCATTATACACCACATTGCTCAATCTTCCCGATACTTTCTTCACTGGTTTCATTTCTGCTTTTTTCTCTGGCACGTTTCATGAGTGGGGTGTGTGAGCTCGGATCCCACCGCTGCTTCAGAGAGGGCAGAGCGTCATCAGGAGTGGGTCCAAAACACAGGAGGACCACGCGTCTTTCCAATATAGTTTCCCTCTGTAGGTTGTCCATACCCTGAAGCGGGCTGCTGGAGCCTGGTGCCTCCTTATCTGTCACCCCCGGCCGGCCTGTGGTGAACGTTATCAGTACATGCAGGAGGCATCACCAGGAGGTCATTGGAAAGTCTCAGCGCAGTTCACTAACACAGTCAGTTGCCAGGATCACCCCCAGTATCTGCAGAAGACAACTACTACCCCCATCAGATTCAAGAATAGAGTATAGGGACGCCATAAAAGACCCCATCTATAGGGGAAGGGACACAGACAGCAGGTTAAAAGAAGTGTTATGTCAGCAGACGACCCTATAAAGCTCAATCATGAGATTACCCCCCCAAAATAGAGATAGATGTCCCCCTGAAATCAGAGCCCCCTGTAATATAATGCCACACCCCTTATACTACAGGAACATCTATTACTGCTGACAACCTGCCTGTATATCCTGTCTGAGAGGTAGTCACAGCCCCGCCCCCTGCTGATGACATCACTGATATAATGACATGTGATCAGACATGAGGTCACACACCTTATACTACAGGAACATCTATTACTGCTGACAACCTGCCTGTATATCCTGTCTGAGAGGTTGTCACAGCCCCGCCCCCTGCTGATGACATCACTGATATAATGACATGTGATCAGACATGAGATCACACACCTTATACTACAGGAACATCTATTACTGCTGACAACCTGCCTGTATATCCTGTCTGAGAGGTAGTCACAGCCCCGCCCCCTGCTGATGACATCACTGATATAATGACATGTGATCAGACATGAGATCCACACCTTATACTACAGGAACATCTATTACTGCTGACAACCTGCCTGTATATCCTGTCTGAGAGGTTGTCACAGCCCCGCCCCCCGCTGATGACATCACTGATATAATGACATGTGATCAGACATGAGGTCACACACCTTATACTACAGGAACATCTATTACTGCTGACAACCTGCCTGTATATCCTGTCTGAGAGGTAGTCACAGCCCCGCCCCCTGCTGATGACATCACTGATATAATGACATGTGATCAGACAGGAGATCCACACCTTATACTACAGGAACATCTATTACTGCTGACAACCTGCCTGTATATCCTGTCTGAGAGGTAGTAACAGCCCCGCCCCCTGCTGGTGACATCACTGATATAATGACATGTGATCAGACATGAGGTCACACACCTTATACTACAGGAACATCTATTACTGCTGACAACCTGTCTGAGAGGTAGTCACAGCCCCGCCCCCTGCTGATGACATCACTGATATATAATGACATGTGATCAGACAGGAGATCCACACCTTATACTACAGGAACATCTATTACTGCTGACAACCTGCCTGTATATCCTGTCTGAGAGGTAGTCACAGCCCCGCCCCCTGCTGGTGACATCACTGATATAATGACATGTGATCAGACATGAGGTCACACACCTTATACTACAGGAACATCTATTACTGCTGACAACCTGTCTGAGAGGTAGTCACAGCCCCGCCCCCTGCTGATGACATCACTGATATATAATGACATGTGATCAGACATGAGGTCACACACCTTATACTACAGGAACATCTATTACTGCTGACAACCTGTCTGAGAGGTAGTCACAGCCCCGCCCCCTGCTGATGACATCACTGATATATAATGACATGTGATCAGACATGAGGTCACACACCTTATACTACAGGAACATCTATTACTGCTGACAACCTGCCTGTATATCCTGTCTGAGAGGTAGTCACAGCCCTGCCCCCTGCTGATGACATCACTGATATACTGACATGTGATCACACACCTTATACTACAGGAACATCTATTACTGCTGACAACCTGCCTGTATATCCTGTCTGAGAGGTTGTCACAGCCCCGCCCCCTGCTGATGACATCACTGATATAATGACATGTGATCAGACATGAGATCACACACCTTATACTACAGGAACATCTATTACTGCTGACAACCTGCCTGTATATCCTGTCTGAGAGGTAGTCACAGCCCCGCCCCCTGCTGAAGACATCACTGATATAATGACATGTGATCAGACATGAGATCACACACCTTATACTACAGGAACATCTATTACTGCTGACAACCTGTCTGAGAGGTAGTCACAGCCCCGCCCCCTGCTGATGACATCACTGATATATAATGACATGTGATCAGACATGAGGTCACACACCTTATACTACAGGAACATCTATTACTGCTGACAACCTGCCTGAATATCCTGTCTGAGAGGTTGTCACAGCCCCGCCCCCTGCTGATGACATCACTGATATAATGACATGTGATCAGACATGAGATCACACACCTTATACTACAGGAACATCTATTACTGCTGACAACCTGCCTGTATATCCTGTCTGAGAGGTAGTCACAGCCCCGCCCCCTGCTGAAGACATCACTGATATAATGACATGTGATCAGACATGAGATCACACACCTTATACTACAGGAACATCTATTACTGCTGACAACCTGTCTGCATATCCTGTCTGAGAGGTAGTCACAGCCCCGCCCCCTGCTGATGACATCACTGATATAATGACATGTGATCAGACATGAGATCCACACCTTATACTACAGGAACATCTATTACTGCTGACAACCTGCCTGTATATCCTGTCTGAGAGGTAGTCACAGCCCCGCCCCCTACTGATGACATCACTGATATAATGACATGTGATCAGACATGAGATCCACACCTTATACTACAGGAACATCTATTACTGCTGACAACCTGCCTGTATATCCTGTCTGAGAGGTAGTCACAGCCCTGCCCCCTGCTGATGACATCACTGATATAATGACATGTGATCAGACATGAGATCCACACCTTATACTACAGGAATATCTATTACTGCTGACAACCTGCCTGTATATCCTGTCTGAGAGGTAGTCACAGCCCTGCCCCCTGCTGATGACATCACTGATATAATGACATGTGATCAGACATGTGATCACACACCTTATACTACAGGAACATCTATTACTGCTGACAACCTGCCTGTATATCATGTCTGAGAGGTTGTCACAGCCCTGCCCCCTGCTGATGACATCACTGATATAATGTCATGTGATCAGACATGTGATCACACACCTTATACTACAGGAACATCTATTACTGCTGACAACCTGCCTGTATATCCTGTCTGAGAGGTTGTCATTGCCCCGCCCCCTGCTGATGACATCACTGATATAATGACATGTGATCAGACATGAGATCACACACCTTATACTACAGGAACATCTATTACTGCTGACAACCTGCCTGTATATCCTGTCTGAGAGGTAGTCACAGCCCCGCCCCCTGCTGATGACATCACTGATATAATGACATGTGATCAGACATGAGATCACACACCTTATACTACAGGAACATCTATTACTGCTGACAACCTGCCTGTATATCCTGTCTGAGAGGTAGTCACAGCCCCGCCCCCTGCTGATGACATCACTGATATAATGACATGTGATCAGACATGAGATCACACACCTTAAACTACAGGAACATCTATTACTGCTGACAACCTGCCTGTATATCCTGCCTGAGAGGTAGTCACAGCCCCGCCCCCTGCTGATGACATCACTGATATAATGACATGTGATCAGACATGAGATCACACACCTTAAACTACAGGAACATCTATTACTGCTGACAACCTGCCTGTATATCCTGCCTGAGAGGTTGTCACAGCCCCGCCTCCTGCTGATGACATCACTGATATAATGTCAGGAGTGTAGAGCTGTGATGATCCTGGGAGGTGAAATGAGCAGATGAGTAACATATTCATCTTGTTATCCTGTGCAGACGACAGAAGCGAACGGCCGGTCACTCCCTGCTGCCCCTGCAGGACCTTCCTCCAGGCTCCTCTCTGTCTCCAGCTCCAGTCTGCACCCTCCATCCTCTAGAGGAGCTGCGCCTGTTCTGCGAGTCCTGTGCTCTTCCGTCCTGTCGGGACTGTGCTCTGGTCAAGCACTTGGGACATGAGATCCGTCTGGTCGTGGACGTTGCAGGGAGGCATCGAGCACAGTTGCATGGAGCTTTAGTAAAGTCTGGACCTCAGCTGGAGGCCCTGGAAAATGCACTTCGTACCGTGCAGGAAGTGGGAGAAGATTTAAAGAGTAGTGCGAACCTTCTGCGAAAGGAGGTAGAGGCTTTCACGGAGGGCTATATACGCGCAATTCAGGATCACAAAGTGAGGCTCCTCCAAGACATAGAGGAGGAAGTACGCCGGAAAGACCAAGCCTTGAGCCTACAAAGAGCTCGGATACATCAGCAGCTGGCGGACGTCCGAACTGCCACCACATTCACTCGAGACCTGCTAGACCATGGACCAGACCTTCATATTGTCCGAGCCAAGGCCTTGGTAATTGGTCGCTTGAATGAACTAAACCAAGGAGACAAAAGCCAAATGGAACAAACAGAGGCTGACAGGATTATCTTCAATGCCACCGAGAAGGCAGCACTATGCCAAGGCTATCAGATGTATGGCTTGGTGCAAAGAGGTGGTGTGGATCCCGAGAGGTGCCAGGTCAGAGGACAAGGTAATCTGTTTATAAGCTTCCTTATTACCTTTATGATATGGGATATAATGACATAGATGAGGTTTCCTGATCTCCTGTGTCCTCCAAAAATGTACTCAGGTCTCCAGACTGTGCAGCAGGGAAATCTCTCCAGCTTTACCCTCATCTGTAACACTAACTCTGGAGATCAGCTGGAACATAAAGGGGCACCACCTAGGGTCATCATTCTGCATAAGGAATCGGGCAGGTCAGTCTCCTCAGTGTTTATACATTCAGAGCATAACATCTTCTCAAACTTGGTTCATGAGTTCTGTTATTGTCTTACATAATGACACAGATAACTGTTTGGTGGAAGGTGTTTTGGTTCTCCTTTCTTCAAAAAAGATGCCTGGGTGGTGGGCTGGGGCTGCTTCCTCTAGAATAAATCATGTAGTCATGGGCTGTGTCTCCTAGGTTGTACGCTTGGTCTCTCTTCTCCAGAATAGATGATCTGGTGGTGGATTGAGACTCCACTTGGGTCTCCAATTCACTTTAAAGTATACCGTAAATGCCACGTGGTGGATTGGGTCTTCTCTTTCCTGAATAGATGCCTGTGTGGTTGATAGGGTCTCCCTTTCCCATAATAGATGGCTTTGTGGAAAGCTGGGTCTTCTTACTACATAGCTGGCATTTAATTGTGTTTACTCTCTTCAGAATTGGTGCCTTGGTCGAAGGATGGGTCCCCTCTCTCCAGAATACATGATAGGAAGGTGGGTTGGTTCTCTACTCTCCAGAATAAATGCTGAGGTGTTGGTTTGGGTCTCCTTTCTCCAGAATAGATGCAGGGATGGTAGGTTGGGTCTCCTAAATAGATTTTGAAGCTGTAGGTTGGGTCTCCTTTCTCCAAATTTGCTGCTGGTTGGTAGATTAGGTCCCCTCATGCTGTGGTGGTAGTTGGGTCTTCTCCAGAATTGATGTCAGGGTGGTAGGTTGGGTCTTCTCTCTGAAGAATAGATGTGGGAGTGCTGTGTATGGTATTCTTTCTCCAGAATAGATGCTGGTTTGTAAGCTGGGTCACCTTTCTGTAGAATAGATGGTGGTGGTGGGTTGGGTCTACTCATGCTTGGTTGGTAGGTTAAGTCTCCTCTCTACAGAATAGATGCTGGGTCTCTTCTTTCCAGAGCAGATGCCAGGGTTGTAGATTGGGTATTCTCTCTCCAGAACAGATGCCAGGGTGGTAGATTAGGTCACGTTTCTTCAGAATAGATGCAGGGGCTATAGATGGGGTCTTCTTTCTCCAGAATAGATGCCAGGGGGTAGACTGAGTCTCCTCATGCTGGGGTGGTAGATTGTGTTTCCTCTCTACAGAATAGTTGCTGGGGGAGTAGGTTGAGTTTCCTTTCTCCTGCGTATATGTCTGAGTGGTAGGTTAGGTCTGGTCTCCCCAGAAGAGATGTCGGGGTTTTAGTTTGGGTCTCCTCTCTCCAGAATAGATGCTAGGGTGGTATGTGGTAGTAGGTGGTGAGTTATGTATCCTTTCTCCAGAATGAATGCAGGGTGGTAGGTTGGGTCTCCTTTCTCCAAAATAGATGTCGGGGGATATGTTGAGTCCACTCATATTGAGATGGTAATTGGGTCTGCTCTCTACAGAATAGAGGTCGGAGTGGTAGGTTAGGTCTTCTTTTTTAAGAATAGATGCCAGGTGGTAAATTGGTAGAATTGATACTGGGATGGTGGGTTGGGTCTCCTTTCTCCAGAATAGATTCTGGGGTTGTAGGCTGTTTCTCCTGTCTCAAGAATAGATGCTGAGGGTGGTGGGTTAAGTCTCCTCATGTTGGGGTGGTATTTTGGGCCTCCTTTCTATAGAACAGATGCTAGGGTGGTAGTTTGGATCTCCTATTTCCAGAGTAGATGCCAGTGTGGTAGGTTGTGACTCCTCCCTTCAGAACAGATGTCCGGATGGTAGGTTGTGCATTGCTTCAGCATGGATGCTGGGGCTGTAGATTAGATGCTGGGGTGGTAGGTTGGGTCTCCTGTCTCCACAATAGATGTTATGGTGGTAGGTCGGGTCTCCTCTCTACAGAATAGATGACATGGTTGCAGGTTGGGTCTCCTCTCTCCACGATAGATGCTGGAGTTATAGGTTGGGTTTCCTCTCCAGAGTAGCTGCAGGTTTGGTTTGTTCGGTTTCCTTTCTCCAGAATAGATGCTGTGGCTACTATCATGTGGAACCTGCATTCCCTGAATTTAGTGGAGGCCAGTATGGCACCAGAGGAGGTAATATTTAGTGTATGTTCCTGTCTTAAAGAGAGCACCTTGTCATTGGCGGACAGGCACAAATAATTTTTGTACCTGCGCACTGGAATGTGCTGACTTACCCCCCATTTCTTTCTTTGCAAACTGGACAAATGTTCTTTCTACAGAATAGATATCAGGGCAGTAGGTTGAGTCTGTTCTCTCCAGAATGAATGTCAGGGTGGTAGGTTGGGTCTCCTTTCTCCAGTATAGATGCCTGGTGATAGGTTGGCTCTGCTCTCTCCTGAATACATTCCAGGGTGTTAGGGTGGGTCTCCTTTCTCCAGAATACATGTCTGGTGGTAGGGTGGGTCTCCTTTCTCCAGAATACATGCCTGGTGGTAGGGTGGGCCCTAATTTCTCCAGAATACATGCCTGGTGATAGGGTGGGCCCTCATTTCTTCAGAATAGATGCCTGATGGTAGGTTTGGTCTCCTTTCTCTAGAATAGATACTTGGTGAAAGGTTGGCTCTGCTCTCTTCAGAATAGATGTTTGGTGGTTGGTTGGATCATCTTTCTCCAGTATAGATGCATGGTGGTAGGTTGGGTCTCCTTTCTCCAGAATTAGATGCCTGGTGGTAGGTTGAGTCTCCTTTCTCCAGAATAGATGCATGGTGGTAGGTTGGGTCTCATTTCTTCAGAATAGATGTTTGGTGGTAGGTTGGATCTCCTTTCTCCAGTATAGATGCATGGTGGTAGATTGGGTCTCTTTTCTCCAGAACTAGATGCCTGGTGGTAGGTTGAGTCTCCTTTCTTTATAATAGATACCTGGTGGTAGGTTGGGTCTAATTTCTTCAGAATACATGCCTGGTGGTAGGTTGGGTCTCCTGCCAGTTAGCCCGGTGTAATAGAATACAGTGACTGCAACGGGCCCCACTGCCATTCAAATATCAGTTGTCGGCCCCCAGCCCCTCCCCCCCCGCTGATACATTGCTGGCCGCATTGTGCAGCATCATGGCCGGCGATGTATCAGTGTTAAATGGCAGCATTCGCCCCACTTTTGGGGGGGGGAAAGTGCGTCTTATAGGGCGAAAAATACGTAGATGCTGGGGTGCTGGGTTGCGTTTCCTTTCTTCCAGATACATACTGTAGGGTGGCTTTGTGGCTGCAGTACCGATAGTGGCCACTCTTGGTTGTAGGCAGTATATAATTTTTTTTTATTATACTATTTATATTGTTGGTTCATATTTACCAGTTTATATGCCACACAGATCTGTGCCAGTCTCCATCCAGGATAACCAAGATGGCACATACCACATATCCTACACCCCAACTGAGGCGGGTCAGGTTTCCATAAGTGTGTGTATGAAAGGACGCCACATCAGGGTAAGTAGTGGAGAGGCCACCACCCAGGAGCAGTGCTGCCACTTATTCTCCTGGAGATGTTAGGGTCTATAGTATTGACAATTTATTTTCCACAGGGCTCCCCTTTTACCGTGAACGTGAGGGGGACATCGCGCCAGCATAGTGGGGTCTATCACTGCTGCACATTCTGCTCCAGTGGTGGCCAGAAGGATGCCCGATGTGGATGTGGTGGTTCAATGCCAGGTAAGCGCCCTCACTTTCTCTAAACATACGGCTATCCATTATAAACTGTATGTTATACACTTATCTTTCTCATCCCCTACAGGTGGTTTTCAGGGTTGTGGTCATGGGCACAAAGGTCATCCCGGCCAGTCCCACTGGTCATGTTGTGGATCCACCTCTGAGACATCCGAGTGCACCGGTGTGAAGGACTCGGCCCCCCGCAATCTGCTGCGCACTGTAGCTTTATGATGATTGGAGATGTTGAAGGACTCGGCACCTGCAATCTGCTCCGGACCGTCATTTCATGATGGTAGGAGACATTTCTGGGGTACTAGTCAGATTCGGTTGCACCCTGGACTACGCTTTATGGTCAAAGTGGTGGCAATAAGACGACAATTCACATCAAAATGAAAAGTGCCCTATAGTTTGTGCAATATTAATTGGGTCTTGAGCCCTTACACAATGTCAGCCTGAGAAGACTGTTGGTGATCCAGGCTGGAAATAGTATTTATGTCCCACGGTGCGTCGTGTCCTACAGATGTGTTTTATACCTTAGTTGTCACATTGTCCATGTGAAAACTGCAGCTTTCATAGATAACGGGAGATAAGGGGCTGCTACAGTGTAGACACCTCCATATTGTAACTCTTCAGATGTCATCTCCCCGCCAACTGCTCCGAGCGAGACCACACAAAGGCTCCAGGATCAGAATCACCGTCATTCAGTAGCTGTCTCTGTGCCACAACGTGGCGAGGAGCCACCTGAGAACAGTCACCTGTATTCAAGGAGAACTTTCTGGCTGCTTTTCTGTGGGGTTTAGGTTTGGCATCAGATTCCGCCTCTGTTACTCTCCATCAATTTTGAGTTATTGTCCTCTTGTAAAACGGACTGACCGAGCTGAAAACACGTGGGATGGTTGGCGAAGTGTTTGGCAGTCCTGCCAGGCAAGTGCCTCCGGTTATAATAAATCACCTACAGTGTCACCAACTATCACCCCCACCGTCACGCAGGATTCTTCAGAGAGAACACCACATCCTGAGCATCATCTCCTCATCCCGCAAAGATACAGAAGATAGAACCAAAGATCTTGCATTTGGATTTGTCAGAACAAATTTCTGCTGTTGTCTGAGCTCCTTGGGGTCGACGTGAACTCAGTGGTTCATCTCCATGGCCTATGAGGAGAATACTGCTTGGCCTTTCGTCTGCTGATCCTCATGTACGAAGGTTAGGGGCAGACTGGGAACTTAAAGTGGCCCCGTTTTGTAGTCGGTCCAAATTGATGGAAGCCAGCAATACCATTTTGTGGCCCAATAGAGACAAATACCACAGTCCATCACAAAATACTGCCCCAAAAACTTCGACTGGCCGGCCGTGAGGAGGGACCAGGCGACCCCCCGGGAAATTTCCCTGTAAGGTCTATGGCCAATCCGCCCCGACGGAGGTTCTGCTGCACATGAAGGAACTTTCGAAGTTGCTGGATTTTTCAGGATTCATTCCTTGTGCACAGTCCAGACATTGATTATCATCGTCTTCCAACGTTCTCCACGTCAAACCTCCAGAAATGTTCTAGATAAAAATGTTTTCACAGAATTTTTCTTTCATAGAGACAATAACACCCAGGCATCAACTGCACGGTTTAAAATAAAGACGAATTTCAAGAGTTTGCAGCGAATCTCCACCTTTTATCATCCGGTTGTCTTGTCCCACATGTGACGTACACATTAAACGGATGCCTCCGACAGATACAACAGCATCCGTCACCATAAGGATCCATTGATAAAAAATAAATAAAAAAGTATCTTTTTAACATATAGGCGTATTTCAGGCGTAATGGTGGGGGCGGGGGAGGGGCCGGCTTCATTCATCATTTTAGGCATAGAAAATGGTCTAACTTTAAGACAACTCAAAAGCTTCTTACATTTAGAACTGGCGCTGGATGCGCTGAAGTTATGGAGAGGCCGGCGCCTGAACATAACTGCGGCGGATCCACCGTCAGCGCAGAGGCTTTATTCAGACCGGCGTCTAAAACACCAGTCTTAATAAATGTGCCCCATAGTTTTTCCTGCTGGACTCTGCAGGATGAAAAGCGTAGTGTAGCTCACTATTCCCCCAAGTACATATTAAACATAGCCTAACATAGGCCAAAAAGGACAGTCATTGATCCAGCTCATCCTGTTACCTGCAAAGTTGATCCAGAGGAAGGGAAAAAAAAACAACTCATAAAGAAGAAATCAAGTCTCACCGCTCTTACAGTAAAGAGTCCATAGTCTCACTGCTCTTACAGTATAGAGTCCATAGTCTCACTGCTCTTACAGTAAAGAGTCCATAGTCTCACTGCTCTTACAGTAAGAGTCCATAGTCTCACTGCTCTTACAGTATAGAGTCCATAGTCTCACTGCTCTTACAGTAAGAGTCCATAGTCTCACTGCTCTTACAGTAAAGAGTCCATAGTCTCACTGCTCTTACAGTAAAGTCCATAGTCTCACTGCTCTTACAGTAGAGTCCATAGCTCACAGTATAGAGTCCATAGTCTCACTGCTCTTACAGTAAGAGTCCATAGTCTCACTGCTCTTACAGTATAGAGTCCATAGTCTCACTGCTCTTACAGTAAGAGTCCATAGTCTCACTGCTCTTACAGTAAGAGTCCATAGTCTCACTGCTCTTACAGTATAGAGTCCATAGTCTCACTGCTCTTACAGTAAGAGTCCATAGTCTCACTGCTCTTACAGTAAAGTCCATAGTCTCACTGCTCTTACAGTATAGAGTCCATAGTCTCACTGCTCTTACAGTAGAGTCCATAGTCTCACTGCTCTTACAGTAGAGTCCATAGTCTCACTGCTCTTACAGTAAGAGTCCATAGTCTCACTGCTCTTACAGTAAGTCCATAGTCTCACAGTATAGAGTCCATAGTCTCACTGCTCTTACAGTAAGAGTCCATAGTCTCACTGCTCTTACAGTATAGAGTCCAAGTTCACGCTCTTACAGTAAAGAGTCCATAGTCTCACGGCTCTTACAGTATAGAGTCCATAGTCTCACAGCTCTTACAGTAAAGAGTCCATAGTCTCCTGCTCTTACAGTATAGAGTCCATAGTCTCACTGCTCTTACAGTAAAGAGTCCATAGTCTCAACTGCTCTTACAGTAAAGAGTCCATAGTCTCACTGCTCTTACAGTAAGAGTCCATAGTCTCACTGCTCTTACAGTATAGAGTCCATAGTCTCACTGCTCTTACAGTAAAGAGTCCATAGGTCTCACTCGCTCTTACAGTAAGAGTCCATAGTCTCACTGCTCTTACAGTAAGAGTCCTACAGTCAAGTCTCACTGCTCTTACAGTAAGAGTCCATAGTCGCACTGCTCTTACAGTATAGAGTCCATAGTCTCACTGCTCTTACAGTAAGAGTCCATAGTCTCACTGTCTCTTACAGTATAGAGTCCATAGTCTCACCGCTTACAGTATAGAGTCCATAGTCTCACCGCTCTTACGTAAAGAGGTCCATAGTCTCACTGCTCTTACAGTATAGAGTCCATAGTCTCACTGCTCTTACAGTAAGAGTCCATAGTCTCACTGCTCTTACAGTAAAGTCCATAGTCTCACTGCTCTTACAGTATAGAGTCCATAGTCTCACTGCTCTTACAGTAAGAGTCCATAGTCTCACTGCTCTTACAGTAAGAGTCCATAGTCTCACTGCTCTTACAGTAGAGTCCATAGTCTCACTGCTCTTACAGTATAGAGTCCATAGTCTCACTGCTCTTACAGTAAGAGTCCATAGTCTCACTGCTCTTACAGTAAAGTCCATAGTCTCACTGCTCTTACAGTAAGAGTCCATAGTCTCACTGCTCTTACAGTAAGAGTCCATAGTCTCACTGCTCTTACAGTAAGAGTCCATAGTCTCACTGCTCTTACAGTATAGAGTCCATAGTCTCACTGCTCTTACAGTAAGAGTCCATAGTCTCACTGCTCTTACAGTATAGAGTCCATAGTCTCACTGCTCTTACAGTAAGAGTCCATAGTCTCACTGCTCTTACAGTAAGAGTCCATAGTCTCACTGCTCTTACAGTAAGAGTCCATAGTCTCACTGCTCTTACAGTAAGAGTCCATAGTCTCACTGCTCTTACAGTAAGAGTCCATAGTCTCACTGCTCTTACAGTAAGAGTCCATAGTCTCACTGCTCTTACAGTAAGAGTCCATAGTCTCACTGCTCTTACAGTAAGAGTCCATAGTCTCACTGCTCTTACAGTAAGAGTCCATAGTCTCACTGCTCTTACAGTAAAGAGTCCATAGTCTCACTGCTCTTACAGTAAGAGTCCATAGTCTCACTGCTCTTACAGTAGAGTCCATAGTCTCACTGCTCTTACAGTAAGAGTCCATAGTCTCACTGCTCTTACAGTATAGAGTCCATAGTCTCACTGCTCTTACAGTAAGAGTCCATAGTCTCACTGCTCTTACAGTAAGAGTCCATAGTCTCACTGCTCTTACAGTAAGAGTCCATAGTCTCACTGCTCTTACAGTAAGAGTCCATAGTCTCACTGCTCTTACAGTAAAGCCATAGTCTCACTGCTCTTACGTAAAGAGTCCATAGTCTCACTGCTCTTACAGTATAGAGTCCATAGTCTCACTGCTCTTACAGTAAGAGTCCATAGTCTCACTGCTCTTACAGTAAAGAGTCCATAGTCTCACTGCTCTTACAGTAAGAGTCCATAGTCTCACTGCTCTTACAGTAAAGAGTCCATAGTCTCACTGCTCTTACAGTATAGAGTCCATAGTCTCACTGCTCTTACAGTAAGAGTCCATAGTCTCACTGCTCTTACAGTAGAGTCCATAGTCTCACTGCTCTTACAGTAGAGTCCATAGTCTCACTGCTCTTACAGTATAGAGTGCATAGTCTCACTGCTCTTACAGTATAGAGTCCATAGTCTCACTGCTCTTACAGTAAGAGTCCATAGTCTCACTGCTCTTACAGTAAGAGTCCATAGTCTCACTGCTCTTACAGTAAAGTCCATAGTCTCACTGCTCTTACAGTATAGAGTCCATAGTCTCACTGCTCTTACAGTATAGAGTCCATAGTCTCACTGCTCTTACAGTAGAGTCCATAGTCTCACTGCTCTTACAGTAAGAGTCCATAGTCTCACTGCTCTTACAGTAGAGTCCATAGTCTCACTGCTCTTACAGTAGAGTCCATAGTCTCACTGCTCTTACAGTAAGAGTCCATAGTCTCACTGCTCTTACAGTAAGAGTCCATAGTCTCACTGCTCTTACAGTAGAGTCCATAGTCTCACTGCTCTTACAGTAAGAGTCCATAGTCTCACTGCTCTTACAGTATAGAGTCCATAGTCTCACTGCTCTTACAGTATAGAGTCCATAGTCTCACTGCTCTTACAGTAGAGTCCAGTCTCTGCTCTTACAGTATAGAGTCCATAGTCTCGCTGCTCTTACAGTAAGAGTCCACAGTCTCACTGCTCTTACAGTAAAGAATCCCCTTTATGTGTAGAAACTTTCTTTCCTCTAGAGGCAGAGGACGTCCACTACCGTCATCTATTTATACCAGGACTGGACAAGAGATCTCTGCACGGCCCCCTGATATATTACACACGGTTATTAGATGCCCTCAGTCTTTTTTTTTCTAGACTAAATCACTACTTTTGATAATCCTTGGTATTGTAGTCCGCCCCTTTCCCATTACCAATTCTGCTAGGTCTTTCCTGGATCTGTGTGTGTGTCTCCCCCCCCCCTCCCAGTAACACAGGCTGGCTCCGTGTGTCCTCCCCAGTAACACAGGCTGGATCCGTGTGTTCCTCCCCAGTAACACCGGCTGGATCCGTGTGTCCTCCCCAGTAACACAGGCTGGATCCGTGTGTCCTCCCCAGTACACAGGCTGGATCCGTGTGTCCTCCCCCAGTAACACAGGCTGGATCCGTGTGTCCCCCCCAGTAACACAGGCTGGATCCGTGTGTCCCACCCCAGTAACACAGAGCTGGATCCGTTGTGTCCCCCCCCAGTAACACAGGCTGGATCCGTGTGTCCTTCCCAAGTAAACACAGCTGGATCCGTGTGTCCTCCCCAGTAACACAGGCTGGATCCGTGTGTCCCTCCCAGTAACACAGGCATGGATCCGTGCGTCCCTCCCAGTAACACAGGCTGAGATCCGTGCGTCCCTCCCAGTAACACAGGCTGGATCCGTGCGTCCTCCCAGTAACACAGGCGGATCCGTGCGCCTTCCCAGTAACACAGGCTGGATCCGTGCGTCCCTCCCAGTAACACAGGCTGGATCCGGGCGTCCCTCCCAGTAACACAGGCTGGAATCCGTGCGTCCCTCCCAGTAACACAGGCTGGATCCGTGCTCCCTCCAGTAACACAGGCTGGATCCGTGCGTCCCTCCCAGTAACACAGGCTGGATCCGTGCGTCCTTCCCAGTAAACACAGCTGGATCCGTGCGTCCTTCCAGTAACACAGGCTGGATCCGTGCTCCCTCCCAGTAACACAGGCTGGATCCGTGCGTCCCTCCCAGTAACACAGGCTGGATCGTGCGTCCCCCCCAGTACACGCTTCCTGGTCCCCCCCAGTAACACAGTGCTGGACTCAGTGTGTCCCCCCCAGTAAACACAGGCTGGATCCGTGTGTGTCCCCCCCAGTTGTTGAGTACAACCTCCTCCTCCCTGCTGACAGAAAGATGGGGAGAGCATAGAGAGCCTTCAGAAGCAGCAAGATGGAAGGAAATGGTCAACGAAGATGAATTGGGACGCCGCTCCACCCAGCGCTCCGCAGTCACTTCTTTTATGCCGGGTTGGTGCTTTTTTTTTTTGCAAAATTCTAAACACCATGTACACAGATCCTGCTGCCTGCAGCCTCCACTAGGGGGGGCTCCGGAGCTCTTACACTCACTACACGCTCCCACCGAAGCCAATAGGGGATGATCACAATGCTCACTACAGTTCCAGTCTACAAGACTATAGATCTCCTCCCTGCACAGGGACCTCTGTCACAGGGTATGCTCTACACCTCTCAGACATCTATAGGTGACGGTCACAGCTCACCTCCTCCTCCTCCCTGCACAGGGACCTCTGTCACAGGGTATGCTCACTACACTCTCATAGACGTCTATAGGTGACGGTCACAGCTCACCTCCTCCTCCTCCCTGCACAGGGACCTCTGTCACAGGGTATGCTCTCTACACTCTCAGACGTCTATAGGTGATGGTCACAGCTCACCTCCTCCTCCTCCTCCTCCTCCTCCCTGCAACAGGGACCTCTGTCACAGGGTATGCTCTCTACACTCTCATAGATGTCTATAGGTGACGGTCACAGCTCACCACCTCCTCCTCCCTGCACAGGGACCTCTGTCACAGGGTATGCTCACTACACTCTCATAGACGTCTATAGGTGACGGTCACAGCTCACCTCCTCCTCCCTGCACAGGGACCTCTGTCACAGGGTATGCTCTCTACACTCTCATAGATGTCTATAGGTGACGGTCACAGCTCACCACCTCCTCCTCCCTGCACAGGGACCTCTGTCACAGGGTATGCTCTCTACACTCTCTCAGACAATCTATAGGTGACGGTCACAGCTCACCTCCTCCTCCTCCTGCACAGGGACCTGCTGTCACAGGGTATGCTCACTACACTCTCATAGATGTCTATAGGTTACAGTCACAGCTCACCTCCTCCTCCCTGCACAGGGACCTCTGTCACAGGGTATGCTCACTACACTCTCATAGATGTCTATAGGTGACTGTCACAGCTCACCACCTCCTCCTCCCTGCACAGGGACCTCTGTCACAGGGTATGCTCACTACACTCTCAGACATCTATAGGTGACGGTCACAGCTCACCTCCTCCTCCCTGCACAGGGACCTCTGTCACAGGGTATGCTCACTACACTCTCATAGATGTCTATAGGTGACTGTCACAGCTCACCTCCTCCTCCTCCCTGCACAGGGACCTCTGTCACAGGGTATGCTCACTACACTCTCAGACATCTATAGGTGACGGTCACAGCTCACCTCCTCCTCCTCCTTGCACAGGGACCTCTGTCACAGGGTATGCTCTCTACACTCTCAGACGTCTATAGGTGACGGTCACAGCTCACCTCCTCCTCCTCCCTGCACAGGGATCTCTGTCACAGGGTATGCTCTCTACACTCTCAGACGTCTATAGGTGACGGTCACAGCTCACCACCTCCTCCTCCCTGCACAGGGATCTCTGTCACAGGGTATGCTCACTACACTCTCAGACGTCTATAGGTGACGGTCACAGCTCACCTCCTCCCTGCACAGGGACCTGTCACAGGGTATGCTCACTACACCTCTCATAGATGTCTATAGGTTACAGTCACAGCTACCCTCCTCCTCCTCCCTGCTCAGGGACCTCTGTCACAGGGTATGCTCTCTACACTCTCAGACGTCTATAGGTGATGGTCACAGCTCACCTCCTCCTCCCTGCTCAGGGACCTCTGGATCTCCTGTATACACTGGATCACAATGTGTGCGCAGCGCCGCTCACCACTACAGTACTGTCAGGGCTTAAGACCCTATCTAAAATTGCTTTATTACACGACAACATATAGAAAACGCCACACAATGGACATATAAATATAAAGTGTCTCTGAGCACAGTATATACGCGTCAGCCAGAAGAGCCCCCGAGACCTTGTGGAGGTGCCTGAAACATTAACGTAGACCCCGAAACAGCAGAACGCAGGTCCGTCAGTGTCAGCTTGGTGAACGTTGCTGCCATTTCCAGTCGGCATGAACCTTCTTGGGGCAAATCCTTCTTCTTCTCCTGGAGCTGCAGAGATCTTCTCCCTCTACGGTCCCCTGACAGACGAACGCTGCCAAGAAGAGAAATGCCCTAATCCAATCAGTGCAAAAGAACGGGCAGGAAGGGCGGGACAGGGGCGAGCGTCCGCACCAGAGCGGGGGGCGAGCGGCCGCACGCAGAAACGGGGGCAGCGGGACAGGGGCGAGCGTCCGCACCGAACGGGGGCGAGCGTCCGCACCAGACGGGGGCAAGCGTGACAGGGGCGAGCGTGCCGCACCAAGACTGGGGCAGCGGGACAGGGGCGAGCGTCCGCACCAGACGGGGGCAGCGGGACAGGGGCGAGCGTCCGCAGAGACGATGTGGGGAAGGACACCCTCTGGAGGGCGCTGCTGATCTCCGCTGTCTGGATGAGGCTGTAAGTCCCCGGATGTCTCCTCACCTGTGAATGACCACGTCCTTGTGCTGTCCCACCCGGTAGATCCGGTCGCAGGCCTGATCCTCCAAAGCCGGATTCCTGGAACAATATAACAGGAAGCTGAGTTCAGCGAAACCTCAGGACCCAAAATCACCGCCCCCCCCCCCCCCCCCACTGCTCCTCTGCGTCAGAGCAGTGGAGGTTGGGTCTACATAGCACCCCCTCCATAGACCCGCTCGCCGTTTATCCTCAGCTTCAGACCATCTAGGAGGGACATACAGCTCAGGATGAACAGAATGCCAGAACTGCAGTAGACACTGACACTGCAGGGTCAGAACTTACCAGTGACTAATCCCACTTTACCTTTGCGTTCTTTCTTCTAATGCTGTGCTCCATCATGTCTCCAGTCAAACCCAGAGCTGCAGTCACTGTTTCAGTGCTGGACATGACAAGCTCAGCCTGCGCTGTGCAGCGCCCCCTAATGTAACCCCCCCCACAGTACACCACACCCCCCAGGGTCAAGAGGTTGTTACCAGTGCATGTCCATCAGGAAGAGGTGATTCCACCAATCAGGTTCAGCCCCACACCTCCAGCGCAGAGCGACACAGCATGACCTGCATGGGAGACGCAAAGACGTCACTTCCGCGTCCACAGAGCGCAGATCCTGAGGTCACATGACCACTGCAGAGCAGGCTGGGAATTCCGCAGCGTATTCCTACCTGTGGTCCTCGGGGGTTGGTATTGAACTCTTCCACAAGGTCCATCCGGAGCTTAGGGTTGACGGAGCCGTCGATGGTGGCATGAGACATCCCGATGCGCTTTAGATGGACGCCCACAATCCTCAGCATGCTGGTCCCACTGCGACACGATGACGCTGCAGACGAGAGGACGCCAGTAAGGCTGGGTGACAACCAACATGGCCGCCGGCGCAGAGGAGCTCATACTTCTGCCGAGGGCTCTTTAACCTCACATCAAAATGGGAAAAACCCTCCAAAAATGGCACTTTATCATCGTAGATTTTAATGTGTTTGCAGTAAATCTTGTTGGCGCACGACTCCGGGGACACAACTGCCACTGTTAACCCCTTAGGGACATCGTACAGTTTAGCCTTAAGGAGCGGTAACATCTCCCCCTTTGTGTTCCAGCAGTCAGAACTTAAAGGGGTTGTCCGGGTTCAGAGCTGAACCCGGACATACCCTTATTTTTCACCCCGGCAGCCCTCCTGAGCCTGGCATCGGAGCATCTCATGCTCCGATGCGCTCCCGTGCCCTGCGCTAGATCGCGCAGGGCACAGGCTCTTGTGTTTACAATAACACACTGCCGGGCGGTAACTTCCGCCCAGCAGTGTGTTCGGTGACGTCACCGGCTCTGAGGGCGGGCTTTAGCTCTGCCCTAGCCGTTTTACTGGCTAGGGCAGAGCCAAATCCCGCCCATCAGTGCCGGGACGTCACCGGGGTTCCTGTCAGCCCCATAGAGAGCCCCGTATGTCACCGGAACCAGAAAATGCCTTTGCCCTGCGCGATTTAGCGCAGGGCAAAGGAGAGCATCGGAGCTGAAACTGCTCCGATGCTCATGTCAGGGGGGCTGCCGGGGTGAAAATGGAGGTCTGTCCAGGTTCAGCTCTGAACCTGGACAACCCCTTATTTTTTTTTTCTTCACTAACTTTTTATGTTTATAATTGCGGGATTAGATTTTTTTTTTATTTTTATTTTTTTTTTAAAGCCAGTCCTGTGGTATAATACAGTTGCATTAAATACATGCTATTTGGGGGGAAAGAAAAAAAAGATTGGGGGACAAAAAAAAAAAAAAAAAAAAAGCATCAATTTAACATTGGTGGAATTTATTGACGGCGTTCATGGTCAGTACGCGAATGATAACGACACATTTCTCTATATTTTTCTCTCCTCCTGCAGCTGTCAGCTCTGCCAGTGCCCCCTCACCCCCACCTCCCCACCCCCCACCCCGAAGGGGCGGCTGCTCATATCTCTGAGAGAGGTGGCAGATAGAGATATGGGCCTTGTATATGAAAGCCGCCTCACAGTGATTGGGCTGAGCAGCAGTGCTGCAATTCCTGTATCGGGCTGTGACACAAGCCGAGAGCAGCGGCGCCGATGGGGGGGAGGGGGGGGGGGTACGACACCCACTGTGAGCCCTATATAAAGTACCCAATAATATTGCACAACCCCTTTAACAGCCTCCTCCAGGAAACAGGGGCCCCAGAGACCTCACCTCTTCTGGGGAACAGCGCTAGAGTTTATGGTCTTCAGTCTGGCGATAAGGCGTCGATCTAGAGAAAAAAAAGAAATCAATGACTCACTGCCTACACACGACCCCCCCCCCCAGCCCCCAGTTGTCATCCTGAGGTCCTGGAACACTCTTACTACCAACGTACCCCCCAGTTTTTCATCCTGTGGTCCTGGCATCACTGACTACTCTCGACCCCCCAGTTTTTATCCTGAGGTCCTGGCATCACTGACTACACACGACCCCCCAGTTTTCATCCTGAGGTCCTGGCATCACTGACTACACACGACCCCCCCAGTTTTCATCCTGAGGTCCTGGCATCACTGACTACACACGACCCCCCAGTTTTCATCCTTAGGTCCTGGCATCACTGACTACACACGACCCCCCAGTTTTTATCCTGAGGTCCTGGTATCACTGACTACTCTTGACCTCCCAGTTTGTTCTCACCTTGGTGCTTCCACTTTCGCTCTCAAAACAGTTCAGCCTGGAAGTTGGTTCCGTTCAGGGAGACGGGTGGACTTGGGGTCTGGGCTCTGAAGTTCACACAAGGTCAGGGCATTGAGTTGCTCTTCCAGGGTCAGGCTCAGCCCCTCATTCTTCAGCTCAAGCTGGTCCAGAGTCTGGGGTGAGGGGACAGACGGTCACATCAACATCACCTCTATATTATCACACGGTGACCCGATTACTTGTCCTATGGACCATCACCTGGCCCATCCACCCTGGGGCACTTACCGTCTTCAGCAGAGATAAGTGGCCGCAGCACTGGCGCAGGCGGAGCAGAAGTGACAGGATGTGGATCGGTGCTGGATCCCTGAGGAAGCGGCGGGGCCGAAACGTCACCCTGACTGGGGCCGAACTCCCGAGCAACTGTCAGAAAGGAGAGTTATCGTCACGGGGGATAAAGAGGAGTGCCAAAAAGAGTGAGGCGTGAGCCCCAGGAGGCCAAAAGAGTGAGGCGTTGAGCCACCAGGAGGCCAAAAAGAGTGAGGCGTGAGCCACCAGGAGGCCAAAAGAGTGAGGCGTGAGCCACCAGGAGGCAAAAGAGTGAGCTGAGCCACCAGGACCAATAAATAGTGAGGCATGAGCCACCATGAGGCCAAAAAGAGTGAGGCGTGAGCCACCAGAGGCCAAAAGTGAGCGTGAGCCACCAGGAGGCCAAAAAGAGTGAGGCGTGAGCCACCAGGAGGCCCAAAAAGAGTGAGGCGTGAGCCACCAGGAGGCCAAAAAGAGTGAGGCGTGAGCCACCAGGAGGCCAAAAAGAGTGAGGCGTGAGCCACCAGGAGGCCTGTACCTTTGTCAAAGGGATTGTCTGCGCTCCCGGAGTCTTGTGTGTGAGGCGCCTCCGTGTCTCCTCAGGTAATGCTGGAGCGTCGATCTGAGCAGAAAAGAAAAACAAAACATGAGAGTGAGAGAGTCCGGACCCCTGACCCCACTGCCCACCCCGTACCCCCCCCCCCCCCCCACACATCTACCCCTATCTACAGACTGCACCCCCCCCCCCCCCCATTTCTGCCCACCACACTGCAACCACCCCTTCTACCCACCACACCGTACCCCCCCCCCCTCCCCAACCTCACCCACTATACTGCCGCTTCTCCACCAGCCATCTAACCAACACACCAGCCCCCTTCTCTACCCGCCACACTGGCCCCGCCCCACCGACCACCTACCTGCTGCACTGACTCCTCCTCACTACATCTACCACCAACCCACTGCACAGGCTCCTCCCCATTTCACTGACCTCACCCACCTACCACTACATCCTCGGAGGGGACCCCAGTATGTGGGCCTCACCTGGATCGGGCAAATATCACATCGTACACGGCCTGCTCCTGAGGGGATAAGGTCAGCTGATGCAGCTCGCTCGTCCTCTGGGGGAGATCAACCTGAAGCCAGAAAATGGGGGGTCATTTACACTGAACCCCGACACCTGCAGATAATGTGGTGTCCATGTACAATCCACCCCCCAGAATCCTCGAGGACCGCGCAGTGAACTCATTACACCTTCTGCGCCAGGCTCCTGACCGCGTCCATCTGCACCATTATTGTAAAATTATGTTGTTTTACGATTGTCTCGCCAATTGTGGGGGCGTGGTCTGGATTTAGCGGAAGGGGCGGAGCCTCCAAGATTTACTATAATCTGCGCCAAAGATTGAAGAAAATTATAGTGAACCTGAATTGTCTGTCGTACGGACGGCACAACAGGCACCGGATCTACTAACAGACCTGCTGCTCTTTACTACTCCGCCCCATAGTCTCATCCCTGAGGGGGCGTTACCAGTGGTCGCCCCATGTGGTCCAGCTGGTCTTTGGTCCTCCGCAGCAGCAAGCTCTTGGTCAGGATTGTCACCGCTCGCCTCCTTTCCTGCTGCCGTTGTCCACCTGACTTTTCCACAGCTTGAACTCATCAACGGGGCAGCGCAGGAACCTGCAGGAGACAGGAGAAATCGCCACTGAAGACTATGAGGCAGGAACCTGCAGGAGTTACCTCCACCGAGGACTATGAGGAGCAGGACCTGCAGGAGATACCTCCACCGAGGACTATGAGGAGCAGGGACCTGCAGGATACCTCCACCGAGGACTATGAGGACAGGACCGGACGCAGGAGATACCTCCAACCGAGGACTATGAGGAGCAGGGACCTGCAGAGATACCTCCACCGAGGACTATGAGGAGCAGGGACCTGCAGGAGATACCTCCACCGAGGACTATGAGGAGCAGGGACCTGCAGGAGATACCTCCACCGAGGACTATGAGGAGCAGGAAACTTCAGAGATACCTCCACTGAGGAGCAATAGGAGACAGAAGATATCTCATCTGAAAACTATGAGGAGCAGAAACCTGCAGGTGACAGGAGAAACTCCCACTGAAGACTATGAGGAGCAATAAACTGCAAGAGATACCTCCACTGAGGACTATGAGGAGCACAGGAGACAGAAGATATCTTGAGAACTATGAGGAGCATGCACCTCCCTCCACTGAGGAGCAAAAACTGTAGGAGATACCTCCACGGAGGACTATGAAGAGCAAGAACCTGCAGAAAACAGAGATACCTCTTCGGAGGACTATGAAGAGCAGCAGGAGACAGAAGATACCTTAACGGAGGATTATGAGGAGCAAGAACTGCAGGAGAAACCTCCACTGAGGACTATGAAGAGCAAGAACCTGAAGGAAACCGGAGATACCTCCACAGAAGACTATGAGGAGCAGAAACTTGGAGGAGACAGGAATTACTACCATTGAGAACTATGAGGAGTAGGAACCTGCAGAAGAGATTTCCACTGAGAAATTGAAGAGCCAGGAACCTGCAAGGAGACAGGAGATCCCTCCAGAGGACTATTGGGAGTAGCAGGAGACAAAAAAAACACCTCCACTGAGGACCGGAACCTGCAGGAGATACCTCCACTGATGACTGCGAGCACCTTCAGTGCTGCCCAGGAGGTTAGAGAACCACTATGTAGATGTCGAGGTCATGTGACCACTGTATGGCGCTGTGTACAGATGGTGGGCCATCGGTCTACTCACCTCAGCAGAGAGTAGAGGTCCAGTAGGTTGTTCTGTATGGGGGTCCCGGTCACTGCCCAGCGCCCCGGCTCTCAGCTTGCACACGGCGATGGACGTCGCACCTTGGGGTTTTTAATATTGTGAGCCTCATCCAGAATGATGCGGGCCCAGGCCAGACGCAGCAGAGGAGAGGAGGCCGCCCGGTCCTGCAATGAGAACGCCCCCAGAGTGACTGGACTGCACGGCATGCTGGGAGATGTAGTGCTCACACCGGGCAGCAGGGTGACCACATCTCATACAACACAGCAAAGGACAGAGGAGAGGTTATAGCCCGAGAGCCTAAGCTAGCAGAACTGTGACTGCAGCTCTGGATGTGTCTGGAGTATAAGACGTGATGTAACACTAGAATACTGACTGCAGCTCTGGATGTGACTGGAGTATAAGACATGACTACTGAATCCAGACTGCAGCTCTGGATGTGACTGAAGTATAATGTGTGATGCAACGCTAGAATACAGACTGCAGCTCTGGCTGTGACTGGAGTATAAGACGTGATGCAGCTCTGGCTGTGACTGGAGTATAAGACGTGATGTGACGCAGGGTTTCCATAGGGTGCAGACGGTCACCCACCTCCAGGTCCTGGTCTTTGGCCGGTGCCTCCCCTTCCTCCTTCTTTGCAGGAATCTCTTTGGACACGAGGCTATAGGTGGTGACCACAATGTCGTACTGCGCCAGCCTAGAGGGGGCGACACACACGATGACACATTCACCTCACCTCCTTTTCAAGACCTCTGCTTGCTCTTAGTGATTGGAAACAAGGTGGTTTCCATCAATAGTCTGAAAACAAGTTCTTACAGCAGGGGAATTGTTACAGTTGCGTCACGCCCACACAATCCTCCGCCATCTAAACAGACTGGCACCACCCCAATGGATACATTGTAACAATAGGACAGAGGACAGTCTACACTGATACACTGTAACAAACCATCAGCTGAGCAGAGACAGAAAGGTTTTTCAGCTTTTCATGTTCAGATTCATGTTTCCATTCAGGGACAGGAGGCAGAGATGTAGTAAAGCTCCAGAGTTTATTCTCAGCAGTGTATCTGGAGCTCGGCGCCCCCCTGACAACACCGACGGGCACAGTCGCCCTGACACAGAGTCACTTCCACAATCAGTTTCGCAGAACAGCAGAATTCTGCATTTAGGTTCCCCTTTATTCTACCTCCCAATAAATGTGAATAAAACCACCGGGCCCCGAGTGCCGCTGATCACATGACTGTCAGGGGCCCCCGAGTGATGCCGGTCACAAGGCCGTCATGGGCCCCGGGTCGGAGTGTGGCGATGCCAGTTTTGTGTCACCCTCACCATACACACTAACTCCAGTACCACCGCGCCCCGCTTCCCCAATGCCCATCCTTACCGCAGCTTTTCCCCTCCCCTCCTCACCCGGGCGGGGGGAAATGGAGGGGCATTGTAGGGTTTGGATAAAGCGGTCTTCTTACATTTTAATACCGATGACCTTGGACAGGTCATGAATGTCTGATCAGTGCGGGCCTCCCCACCGCTCCCCTCCGCCCATCCTCACGGCCTGCTATTGGCTGCTCCCCCATTTGATCGGCAATGCAGGGATCTGGAGCGACGTAGGTGCTGGGGAGCAGGTAAGTATAATGTATGCGAAGGGCCCAGGCATTAGGGTGGAGGTGTCATTAAAGAGGTTGGATAGCCCCATATAAAGCTGATTTCTTAACTTTTAATACTGATGACCTCCTGGGTGTCGGACCCCGACCGATCAGATACTGATGACCAATGCTGAGAATAGGTCGTCATCAGTATCAAAATGTCAGAAAACCCTTTTAAAAAAAGGACCACTGCACGGGGCAATGCCACCATCTAGGGTCATGTGTGGGGCAATGCCGCCATCTAGGGTCATGTACCGGGCAATGCCGCCATCTAGGGTCATGTACCGGGTAATGCCGCCATCTTACTCACATCTTACAGTCCTTCTCCCGGTTGGCGCCATGATACAGGTAAACCCGCAGGCGCCCGTCACTCACTCTCTTCTCCACTTCCTTCTTCCAATGATGAACCAGTGAGGCCGGACAGATAATAAGAGTCCCACGGGAAACAGTCAGCGTGGAGTCTGGGAACAGATGGGAAAGATAGCCTTCTATGTTTCCATCACCCCTGCTAGACCGGACAGTAAACCCCAAAAAAAACCACCAGACAGACCAGGGTATTCCCATCATCCACCTGTTTTAGAGATCCAGGACTCCAATTTCTTCTCTTTCTCCTCTGACTTCTGTCGCTGTTTCTGGACAAGAATGAGGGCGATCATGGTCAGCGTCTTCCCCAAACCCATGTCATCGGCTGCAGAGAAAAGAGACATACCTATATAATCTGTATGTAGTGAGCTCCCTCTAGTGGAGGCTGTATAATCTGTATGTAGTGAGCTCCCTCTAGTGGTGGCTGTATAATCTGTATGTAGTGAGCTCCCTCTAGTGGTGGCTGTATAATCTGTATGTACTGAGCTCCCTCTAGTGGTGGCTGTATAATCTGTATGTACTGAGCTCCCTCTAGTGGTGGCTGTATAATCTTATGTAGTGAGCTCCCCTAGTGGTGGCTGTATAATCTGTATGTAGTGAGCCCTCTAGCGGTGGCTGTATAATCTGTATGTAGTGAGCTCCCTCTAGTGGTGCTGTATAATCTGTATGTAGTGAGCTCCCTCTAGTGATGGCTGTATAATCTGTATGTAGTGAGCTCCCTCTAGTGGTGACTGTATATCTGTATGTAGTGAGCTCCTCTAGTGGTGGCTGTATAATCTGTTTGGTAGTGAGCTCCCTCTAGTGGTGGCTGTATAATCTGTATGCAGTGAGCTCCCTCTAGTGGTGGCTGTATAATCTGTATGTAGTGAGCTCCCTCTAGTGGTGGCTGTATACTCTGTATGTAGTGAGCTCCCTCTAGTGGTGGCTGTATACTCTGTATGTAGTGAGCTCCCTCTAGTGGTGGCTGTATAATCTGTTTGTAGTGAGCTCCCTCTAGTGGTGGCTGTATAATCTGTATGTAGTGAGCTCCCTCTAGTGGTGGCTGTATAATCTGTATGTAGTGAGCTCCCTCTAGTGGTGGCTGTATAATCTGTATGCAGTGAGCTCCCTCTAGTGGTGGCTGTATAATCTGTATGCAGTGAGCTCCCTCTAGTGGTGGCTGTATAATCTGTATGCAGTGAGCTCCCTCTAGTGGTGACTGTATAATCTGTATGCAGTGAGCTCCCTCTAGTGGTGGCTGTATAATCTGTATGCAGTGAGCTCCCTCTAGTGGTGGCTGTATAATCTGTATGCAGTGAGCTCCCTCTAGTGGTGGCTGTATAATCTGTATGCAGTGAGCTCCCTCTAGTGGTGGCTGTATAATCTGTATGCAGTGAGCTCCCTCTAGTGGTGGCTGTATAATCTGTATGTAGTGAGCTCCCTCTAGTGGTGGCTGTATAATCTGTATGCAGTGAGCTCCCTCTAGTGGTGGCTGTATAATCTGAAGAATTGATCAACAAATGTATAAAAAAAAAAAAGACACGTCACAGGGGAATCTGGGGACGTCGGCCACTGAAGACCACTGTGCATGAAATGTGCTAAGACGACGACCGCCAGCGGTCCCAGTGGCCGGGAACTGACCGACGACCGCAGCAGTGGCCGGGAACTGACCGACGACCGCAGCAGTGGCCGGGAACTGACCGACGACCGCAGCAGTGGCCGGGAACTGACCGACGACCGCAGCAGTGGCCGGATGCAGCCCAAGTTAATGACCAGGTGTGGTAAGAAACAGCTTCCAGCGACCCGTCTGCCACCGAACAAAAAATAAAACAATAATGCAGTTAGCGGTACCTGGTACCAGGCTGCGTTCCTGAAGTAACTGTCCGTCTGTCCTGCATACTGAAGACCTTTAGGAGGGGCCAGGAGAAAACATCCAAGAGAGCAGCTCCACCGAGGACGTGGTCAGGGTCAGATGTGTCTTGCTGCCACCACCTCTGGCATCGGCCGGGTGCCATGTTGGGGACTGGTCGGTGGGGAGCTCACTCATGTGTTCACAGCCTCGATGACTGTTACTTTACTAAAACTTTTTTTATTTTTTTTTTTACACCTGTCGCGTTACGTCTATTCCTTCCCAAATCTCAGAACTGGTGGCGATACAGCTGTAGAACCCGTTCCATCAATGTCAGATAGGAGCAGGTCCCAGATGTGGGGCCCACACCTAGAACGTGACCAGAGAGCGGCCGCCCTCCACACACCGCTGGCTCTGCTATTCCTGGCAGTGCCATAGAGGTGAATGGAGAGGTGGCGGTGCAGGGGTCATGCCATCTGGATAGGAGCTGGTCCCTGAGGTGGGACCTGCACCCATAGTGACAGGCCATCAATGTCCCTATAAATAATACAGTGACCAGACTTATTTCTAGCGGATCGTTTCCTGTAGAAGGTTTTCCTTCCCCGTTTCCGGGGCTGTGCACCATTTTGAGTTCAGCTCTGGGGCCACTGTAGAGGCCAGAACAATGAGCGGGGCCACTTACCCAGAATCCCTCCCTGCGGCTGCTGAGCCTCCCTCCACTGTAGCCAGGCCAGGGCTTGTTTCTGGTGCAGGAGCAGCGGGACCTGGAATACGAAGCTGAAGTTACACTGCCGATACAAGGAGAGGTGTGGGGGCCACACCTGGGGGTCAATGCGTTTACCTTCAGGCCTCGGGGGTCCTCCGTGGTGTTCTCCGGACCGGGGCAGGATTCCAGGCTCTTGTGGAGGTGGTCGATGGCCTCACTTGTCGCATTTCTAACAGCAAAGAGCTTTTCTTCCGTCATTCTCCCGCCGTACAGACTCTGCCACTGCGGGGCCACTGAGGAGACAGCCAATAAGAAAGAGTCCTGAGGGCAGAGCATCAGCAACAAAATGGTGGAGCACCGCCAATCATACCAGACTATTCATGCAATCCGAGTCTCTCCAATGTAAGGGAACTACAACACCCAGCATGTCCTGACAGCTGCAATGATGGCAGTGGTCGGCAGCTCCAGGGACATGGTGGGAGTCGTAGTGAGCGGGAGAGTCACAGGCTGCGGATGTCAGGAAGCGTTGGTGAGGAGTGGACTCCTGCGATCATGTGACTCATACGTGCGAGAGGCGGCGGTGGGAAGGACATACATGTCATATCCGGACCACAACGCCCCCGCGGACCCATCCACCACTAGATGTGACCCGCCACTCACCCCCATACAGGCTGCTGTAGTTCTGGCTCATGGTTAACCCTTGGAGGCCCAGGGCACTGGGAGGAAGCTCATGGAAGCTCAAAGGCTTTACCCCTCGATTTCCCTCCGCTGGGCCGGCGCTGCTCAACACGTTGCCAGGGTCAGGCTTTGGTCTCATCTCTTCAGCTCTACCTGGAGGAGTAGAAGAAAAACTGTCACTCACTACTGCTCCAGCCCCACCTACTGCGCCCGCTGCTGGGCTCACCCCTCCCCTAACATGACCACCCACCGGCCCCGTCCTCCCCCGCTCCCACCCTTCCCTGACAACACCCAACAGCCCCATCACCCACCTGCCCCTAACAGAATCATCCCCTATTCCAGTTTTCTGCTAACAGCGATCTCCCCCCCCCCCCCCATACCTCCTTTTGACAACCCTGTCTTCAGCACTTTCCTTGCCCAGTCCACACCTAAGACCACGCTCTCTCGGCCCCGTCCTCTCCTGATGCTGCCCTTCCCTGGCCCAGTCCTTCTCTGAAGTCACCCTCCAATGGCCCTGTCCTCCTGACACCATCCTCAGCTGAAGCTGCTGGTCTCCCTCTCCCAACCCTGTCCTCAGCTGATGCCACCCGTCCGCACCGCCATCTTTACCTGGTTGGATCACAGCCTGGCTACAGAGAGACAGAGACCCGAGTGCATCTTCTAGGTCCTGCACCTGTTTCAGGAGTCGTCCTCCCCCATCTGGCAGCGCCTTCAGGTTTACAGACGCCAGAGTGGCCTGAAATACATGAGGGATAAAAGTCAATGATGTCTCTGGGGGCGGAGTCAATGAGGACTAAAGACAAAGGACAATGACTAGGGTGAAACTGAGGAGGCCAGTGAACTCAAGGGGCCCCTGCCTGTGTGGTGGACACCCCTTACCTGGCAGAGATCCCCACCTTACCACATGTGACCATAGGGAGATCCTCACCTTCTTCTGCTGCAGCTGAGCCGAGAGCATGGCGTGCTGGGCGGCTGAGCTCGGACCCTCTGCCTGCGGGGTGAAGCCTGGGAAGGAGGTGATGGTTCTCTGTTTGCCTTCTCCTGATGGCCTCAGTGCTGTCACCTTATCCTTTCCAGGCTGAGAACTCACAAACACAACGTCGTCATCATCGTCTGCAGGTTCCTGCCTGGGATCTGATGGCGAAACGCTGGTGACCTTCGAGGACTCTCCTTCCTTCTGAACCATCTCCTCTGGAAGCTTCTTCTTTATCGTCACCCCAGCTGGCAGCTCCTTCTCTCTCCATCCCTGAAATGATGGTTCACTGTCCTCCACAACCTTCTGTCCACCATCGCTGGCAGACTGGGTCCTCCTGACCTCACAACTCCATGATCTGTCCTCTGGTTTCTTCCCCATAGTGGCCGCTCTGCTCTCAGACGTCTCCCTGGCTTCTCTCTGTTATCTGCTTCACAGACCTTCCTCCCTCGGTCACTACTGAGATCTGTCGCATTGTTCTGGGGCCTCGTCTCCTCACCGCTGTTCTTCAAGCCCTGATTGGATGTCTTCTCCTCCAAACTTCTCCTTGCTCTATCATTGGGGTTCTTCTCTTGGCTCTTTGCCTCTTCGCCGCTCTTCCTCCCGATCTCGTCAACCTTTTCCTCTCTGCTCTTCGTCTGGATCTCATCAGCCTTTTCTTCTCCGTTATTTCTCTGGTTCTCGGCAGCCTTCACCTCGCCACTCTCCTCAGAGCTGCGCTTCCGCTCCTCGCTGACCTGTTTCCAGGCACCAAGTCTGGGATTATCGTTGATCACTTTGAAGGGATTCCTCTGAGGTTTTTCCGTCTTCTCTGCAGGAAGGTCGCACCTCGCAGTCACTTTGCACTTTGGCTCCTGAAAGAAGAGGACACGGGGTGAATGTTGCGCCCCTCCTCCATTTTATCATCTACACATTTGTCTCAGAAGAAATCCAGCAACAACCGACAAAGCTGCCATCATGGCCTCCTGAGATCTGCCACAGAAGTTGTTATGCCTTTTCAGAAGTGTTATTTACTTAGTCTAGTTATAATGGATATTCATTGCCTTTAAGAGCAATTCACTATTTTGTATGGATTTTTAATGTAGGCCGAAGTAAGTCCTTGGGAAGTTTACTGCGTCGTTCAAGAGAACTACTGTTATTGTAACAATTAATTATACATTTAGAAGATACACGACACCTGCAGAAGTAGAGGCTTCATTGTATTTCTTATCTGAACATGAATTCCACAGTGTGAGAATTGTCTAGATGTTCCTCAAAGTATACATTCATGTATCAAAGTTTGTCCCTCAGCTCGGAGACAAGGCCTCCAGATGTAAGAGGTGTGTAGTATTGAAGATGTCAGGCATGTATGAGTTAACCCTTAATGGTATGATGCTTATACAACAGTGCCACCTAGGTATGAGCAGGTAACACTACACCAGTAGCAAAAATGCATTCTGGGTAGTGTTATGACATCACATTCCTTATCAATGTACACGCCTATCGACAATGATTGGAAAGTTCAAAACTAGGAAGGTGTGCTCATCTGATATGTTTTTGGTTAAGAAACCACATACCAAAAAAGGAGAGGGAAGGAAAGAAAGAAACAAAGACCAAAGAGAGCCGGGAGAAGGATCTTGAATATCAGGACATTTTGGAGAACTGACCTCCCTTAGACTCTGCCTTCCACCTACATCTTTAGGTAATGTATACTGTTATATGTGGTATTGATATAAATTAATTGGCTTGTTACTTAGTCAGATACCCGCCTATTTGTGGATGTGTAACGTTCGTTGCTACATCAATATTGTCCCCGATTTCAGTTACGATGCATATGACTGAATAAAGGAGATAATATTGGAGAAACTCTCATGGAAATATTTGTTCCATAATTCAATATCAAGCTGATAATTTATAAGTTTTATTGCGATACTACCATTATCCGACATTGGTAGGGAAAGGGTTCGCATCTGTAATTTTATTGATTGAATTTCTGTGCATAATCAATTGATTTTATATCTCTCAGAATTAAAAGCAGTATCGCATAAAATTCTTGTGTTGGTAAAATAGAATAGAGCGCTGATAAATTTGTGTTCTGATGGCACCATCTACTGCATATCATTGAAAGTTACATCGATTAATTTGCATTTTAAATTATTGTATAATAAATCATTTATATTTTGCATAGACGCTTGTACCCTGTTTCTTACTGATTGGACAAAATAATTAGGTTCTCGATCAAACTCTTTTTGAGGTGTCTATATGTCCACCTCACGGATCAATATCATTTGAATAATTTTTCTTTTGAGCCATTCGTTTTTTTTCTTTTTATAAATAAATTATTTGCTTTATATCCCTGACAAATTGCTGCGCCAGTACATGGCAGATACACAGCTAACCCTGGGAGCAGTGACAGCTTTCCTAGACACAGGTTCAGAAGGAAGCTGGACAACCCTCAGGATCCACCTGCAATAAAGACCTGGCAAGTACTTACCTGATAGACACTGCACCGGCGCTGCCGTTCTCCTGGCTAGCCTCTGTTGTCCAGCTGCAGCCAATCACTGGTCTTGTTGGAAGCAGCACTGAGGCCAGTGGTTGGCCGCAGCTGGACAATAGAGCCTAGCCGGGAGACTCAGGGCAGCTGGATGGGTCAGGTAAGTACTTACCACCTCTTTATTTCAGGCAGATCCTGAGGGTTCTCCAGCTTTCCCCTGAGACCAGACATCCCCCGTAATGGGTCGTTACCTCCTTCCAGGGGACGCTGCCGCAGAACTTCTTCCCCTCACTCTTCATACAGCGATAAAACAACCCTGCAGAGATCAGTGGAATCATCATCACCATCATCACCCTCATCAGGCACTTCTCCTACAGGACGGCGGCCTCACCTGTAGCTCCCAGGGTCCTGCTTCACCAGAGCCTGCAGGTCCAGCTGAGCGTCGTCATGCAGCAGACAGCGCGATGGCGGGAGCCTGGAACGGGGGAGACAGTGTTACCGGCAGCCGCCATCATCTGCCCCTCCCCGGAGGTAGCATTCACCCCCTCCCCCGACTCTGCACCCCCTTACTCTGTGGGCCGGTAAACGGGCAGGCCTGGCCGCGGTTGGCTGGGCAGACGTAGAAGCTCCTCCCCTTGTTGGGCCCTTCACGGGTCCCAGTTTCAGCAGACAAACAACACCTGAAGAACGGACACAACGATGGTCACATGACTCGTGGACGACCAATCAGCAATGGCCGCCATGTCAGGGACTACTCTGCGGTTACTCACCGTGCTCAGGGCAGCGAACCTTCTCCATGACGTCACCAAGGAATCAGGACCAGACTGCGGAGAGAAAACACATAGGTCACAGGGAGCGGCGCAGGAGGCGGGGCCACCGCTCAGCCCTTCCCCCTAGGAATCACCGCAGCCCACCAATATCGGACAACCTGAAAGGGGGAAACCGCATGATGTCACACAAGTCTATATGACGTCACAGCTGTAAAGGATGCAGGGATTTGTGTTCAGAAGCACAGACATCCCTGCTGCAGCTCCAGCCTGTGGCCCCTAATGCTCACCGGGGGCCCCGGTACACCGTCTCACCTCTGTCAGCTCGGATCCACAAAAGTTTCTGAGCTCCAGCAAATGGGAACGCGGCTGACTGCATGACAATGACGTCACTAAGTCATCAGCCAATCACCTTTGAGAACAGCTAAACGTCAGTGATTTCAAACCGCTGGAGTGACCCTTACAAAGGGACGGGCTTTGTGTACCGCGTGCGGCGCCAAATAGCCAATCACACAGCGCCTCCTCATCCATCGTCCCGCCACCACACCAATAGATGACAAGAACAGTATGATTGACGTTTAAACCAGCTAATCAGCGCACAGACCGCACCAGACACAAGAGGCCAAGTGTAATTCCCAGATATGTCTCCAAACATGGCTCCAGTAACCCATTACAACGGGAGCCATATTTGCTACGGAATGACGATCATATGTAAAGTTTAGCTTCAAGAAAATGGCACTTGTACCGGGGACACCGGGGAAATAGCAGTAACCCTGTGGACAGACAGCACAGATTTGTTTACCTGCTGCCACACGTGGCCCGGTTACCATGGTGATTATCCGCATGATGTCTGTTGAGACAGGTGAGTAGAGTCCATTCAGGAGTCTGGGAGAGCTAGTGACAGGACTCCGACTCCACCGGAAATCCCTGCCGCTACCCGAGTGAAGCCCTAGTAATGAGCCTACAGCGCCACACCTGTCCGGAGGTTGTGTCTGGTACTGCGGCTCTTCCCAAGTCAGTGAGCTGCAATACCACAGGCAACCTGTGGACGAGAGTGGCAATAGTTTTTGGAGGAAGCGGCCATGTTTTTCGAATCATGTACTGCGCCTTTAAAAAACCTGAGCGAGGGAGAGAGACCTGAACGTAGACCCAATGGGGGCCCCAGTACCAGCTATGGCGCCACACACCCCCAGTACAAGCCATGGCATCCGCACCGCCCCCAGTACCGGCCATGACGTCCACACCGCCCCCAGTACCGGCCATGGCATCCACACCGCACCCAGTACCAGCCATGGCGTCCACACCCCCCCAGTACCAGCCATGGCGTCCACACCGCCCCCAGTACCAGCCATGGCGCCCCCACCGCCCCCAGTACCGACCATGGCGTCCGCACCGCCCCCAGTACCGACCATGACGTCCGCACCGCCCCCCAGTATCAGCCATGGCGCCCCCAGTACCGACCATGGCGTCCGCACCGCCCCCAGTAGCGGCCATGGCGTCCGCACCGCCCCCAGTACCGGCCATGGCGTCCCCACCGCCCCCAGTACCGGCCATGGCATCGGCACCGCCCTCAGTACCGGCCATGGCGTCCGCAGCGCCTTCAGTACCGGCTATGGCGTCCACCGCCCCCCAGTGCCAACTATGGCGTCCGCACCGCCCCCAGTACCGGCCATGGTGTCCGCAGCGCCCTCAGTACCGGCTATGGCGTCCGCACCGCCCCCAGTACCGGCCATGGCGTCCTCACCGCTCCCAGTACCGGCCATGGCGTCCTCACCGCCCCCAGTACCGGCCATGGCGTCCGCACCGCCCTCAGTACCGGCTATGGCGTCCACCGCCCCCAGTGCCAACTATGGCGTCCGCACCGCCCCCAGTACCGGCCATGGCGTCCGCAGCGCCCTCAGTACCGGCTATGGCGTCCACCGCCCCCAGTGGCAACTATGGCGTCCACCGCCCCCAGTGGCAACTATGGCGTCCGCACCGCCCCCAGTGCCAACTATGGCGTCCGCACCGCCCCCAGTGCCAACTATGGCGTCCGCACCGCCCCCAGTGCCAACTATGGCGTCCGCACCGCCCCCAGTGCCGGTCATGGCGTCCGCACCGCCCCCAGTGCCGGCCATGGCGTCCGCACACGCCCCCAGTACCGGCCATGGCGTCCGCACCGCCCCCAGTGCCGGCCATGGCGTCCGCACCGCCCCCAGTGCCGGTCATGGCGTCCGCACCGCCCCCAGTGCCGGCTATGGCGTCCGCACCGCCCCCAGTGCCTGCCATGGCGTCCGCACCGCCCCCAGTACCGGCCATGGCGTCCGCACCGCCCCAGTACCGGCCATGGCGTCCGCACCGCCCCCAGTACCGGCCATGGCGTCCGCACCGCCCCCAGTATATATATATAATCCAAATAAATGTGAAAAAAATTGAAAATGTGTTCACACATGTTAATACAGGCTGTATCAACATGTGTAGAATAAATTTTGTATTTTTTCACTTTTTATCTAAGGAGGAGTGCTGCAGGTACATTTATTTGGATTGTGTTTGGACCCCAGAACCCAGGGGAAAACGCTGGCACCTGAATCATTTGCATCACTTGAAGTGAGAAGTGCTGCCCGGCCATCCTCTGGATATATATACAGTCAGGGCCATAAATATTGGGACATGGACACAATGTAACATTTTTGGCTCCACACAATGGATGTGACATGAAACGCACAAGATGTGCTTTACCCGCAGACTGTCAGCTTTACCCGCAGACTGTCAGCTGTACCCGCAGACTGTCGGCTTTACCCGCAGACTGTCGGCTTTACCTGCAGACTGTCAGCTTTACCCGCAGACTGTCAGCTGTACCCGCAGACTGTCGGCTTTACCTGCAGACTGTCAGCTTTACCCGCAGACTGTCGGCTTTACCCGCAGACTGTCGGCTTTACCCGCAGACTGTCGGCTTTACCCGCAGACTGTCGGCTTTACCCGCAGACTGTCAGCTTTACCCGCAGACTGTCAGCTTTACCTGCAGACTGTCGGCTTTACCCGCAGACTGTCGGCTTTACCCGCAGACTGTCAGCTTTACCCGCAGACTGTCAGCTTTACCCGCAGACTGTCGGCTTTACCTGCAGACTGTCGGCTTTACCTGCAGACTGTCGGCTTTACCTGCAGACTGTCAGCTCTACCTGCAGACTGTCAGCTGTAATCTGAGGGGATTTACATCCACATCAGGTGAACGGTGCAGGAATTACAGCAGTTACATCTGTGCCTCCCACTTGTTAAAGGGAGTCTGTCGGCACATTTACCCCTTTTTAACAGTTGCCATACCGCTGTAGCCGCAACACAGATTATTAAACGGTACCTTTATATGCTTTTGTGGACTTTTAAAACTGCCAAAAACGAACTTTGATGCATATGTAAATGAGGGCTCGCAAGTGCCCAGGGCGGCGTCCACCGCGTTGGTGCCCAGGCAGCTCTGCCTCTTCGGCTCTTATCCCCGCCCAGCCTCTTCCTCTGCCCGCCCATCTGTTGTCTCTCCCCCTCAGCGAGATCCCGCGCCGACGCGATGACTTCCTTGGCCGGGGCATGCTCACTGCCATGCCCATTGCTGGCACAGCATCGCAGTAGCTTATGCGCATGCCCCGACCACGGAAGTCATTGTGTAGGCGCGGGATCTCGCTGAGGGGGAGAGACAACAGATGGGCGGGCAGAGGAAGAGGCTGGGCGGGGATAAGAGCCGAAGAGGCAGAGCTGCCTGGGCACCAACGCGGTGGACGCCGCCCTGGGCACTTGCGAGCCCTCATTTACATATGCATCAAAGTTCGTTTTTGGCAGTTTTAAAAGTCCACAAAAGCATATAAAGGTACCGTTTTAATAATCTGTGTTGCGGCTACAGCGGTATGGCAACTGTTAAAAAGGGGTAAATGTGCCGACAGACTCCCTTTAAGGGACCAAAAGTAATGGGACAATTGTCTTCTCCGCTGTCCCATGGCCGGTGTGTGTTATTCCCTCATTATCACAATTACAATGAGCAGATACAAGGTCCAGAGGTCATTTCCAGTCTGATATCTGCATCTGGAATCTGTTGCTGTCAACTCTCAAGATGAGATCCAAAGAGCGGTCACCATCAGTGAAGCCGTCATTAGGCTGAGAAACACAACAAACCCATCAGAGAGATAGCAAAAACATCAGGCGCGGCCAAAACAACTGCTGGAACATTCTTAAAAAAAGGAACGCACCGGTGAGCTCAGCAACACCACAAGACCCGGAAGACCACGGAAAACAACTGTGGTGGATGAGCGAAGAATTCTTCCCCTGGTGGAAAAAACGCCCTTTACAACAGTTGGTCAGATCAAGAACGCTCTCCAGGAGGTAGGTGTATGTGTGTCCAGGAGGTAGGTGTATGTGTGTCAAAGTCAACCATCAGGAGAAGACTTCACCAGAGTGAATACAGAGGGTTCACCACAAGATGGAAACCATAGAAGAGCCTCAAACAGGAAGGCAGATTAGAGTTTGCCAAACGACATCTAAAAAAGCCTCCACAGTTCTGGAACAACATCCTATGGACAGATGAGACCAAGACCAACTTGTACCAGAGTGATGGGAAGAGAAGAGTATGGAGAAGGAAAGGAGCTGCTCATGGTCCTAAGCATGCCACCTCATCAGTGAAGCATGGTGGTGGTAGTGTCATGGCGTGGGCATGTATGGCGGCCAATGGAACTGCTTCTCCTGTATTTATTGATGATGTGACTGCTGACAGAAGCCGCAGGATGAATTCTGAAGGGTTTCGGGCACAATATTATCTGCTCATATTCAGCCCAATGCTTCAGAACTCATTGGACGGCGCTTCACAGGGCAGATGGACCATGACCCAAAGCATCCTGCAAAGGCAACCAAAGAGTTTAAGGGAAAGAAGTGGAATGTTCTGCAATGGCCGAGTCAATCCCCGGACCTGAAGCCGATTGAGCATTTCACTTGCTGAAGACAAAACTGAAGGGAAAATGCCCCAAGAACAAGCAGGAGCTGAAGACAGTGGCAGTAGAGGCCGGGCAGAGCATCACCAGGGATGAGACCAGCGTCTGGGGATGTCTATGCGTTCCAGACTTCAGGCTGTAACTGACGGCAAAGGATTTGTAACCAAGTATTAAAAAGTGATAGTTTGATGTATGATTATTATTCTGTCCCATTACTTCTGGTCCCGTAACAAGTGGGAGGCACAGATGCAACTGCTGTAATTCCTGCACCGTTCACCTGATCTGGATGTAAATACCTCAGATTACAGCTGACAGTCTGCAGGTAAAGCTGACAGTCTGCGGGTAAAGGTGACAGTCTGCAGGTAAAGCCGACAGTCTGCAGGTAAAGCCGACAGTCTGCAGGTAAAGCTGACGGTCTGCAGGTACAGCTGACGGTCTGCAGGTAAAGGTGACAGTCTGCAGGTAAAGCTGACAGTCTGCAGGTACAGCTGACAGTGTGCAGGTAAAGCCGACAGTCTGCAGGTAAAGCTGACAGTCTGCGGGTAAAGCTGACAGTCTGCGGGTAAAGCAGACAGTCTGCGGGTAAAGCTGACAGTCTGCGGGTAAAGCTGACAGTCTGCGGGTAAAGCTGACAGTCTGCGGGTAAAGCTGACAGTCTGCAGGTAAAGCTGACAGTCTGCGGGTAAAGCCGACGGTCTGCAGGTAAAGCTGACAGTCTGCAGGTAAAGCTGACAGTCTGCAGGTAAAGCTGACAGTCTGCAGTAAAGCCGACAGTCTGCGGGTAAGCGGGGAAAATAATACAATCTTCAGAACATCAATCCCAAGCCCGAACTTCTGTGAAGAAGTTCGGGTTTGGGTACCAAACATGCGCGTTTTTTCTCACGCGAGTGCAACGCATGACAATGTTTTGCACTCGCGCGGAAAAATTGCGCATTTTCCCGCAACGCACACGCCTCTTATCCGGGCAAAAAAACTGACGCCCGTGTGAAAGAGGCCTAAATGTCTAGAAGGAGCCGAGTATCACAGTCCTTTTACATCTGCCTAATTGGTGCTTATTATGCTTGATTGCTGCTCCTTGACATCCACAGGTGTTTTCCATACCTGATCGAAAACACTCGAATGAACCTCTGTTCTTAAGAGTGGTAGTCTTTATGGGGTTGAATAATTGTGTCAATGAAGAAATCACAAAAAAAAATTTAAATACTGTTACAAAAACAATTGATGTCATTTTAGTGGCATTTGGTTTTTTAAAAAGTCCTTGTAAGATTTCATTCTGAACACAATTACAAATGTGCACTAAATTCCCTAAACCCCTTTAGAGCATTGGGGGTTGAATAATTTTGAACACAACTGTATATGGTATGCCCTGTGCAGGGTGTAGTACTGCACGTCACCAGGAGGTGGCAGCATCACCCTCCATTTGGTTTTGCTCCCAGCTTCTCTCTGGTTATGACAGATGATTGGAGGGGAAGGTCCGGGGGCCTCATTCACCTTCCAGTAAGAGTCGGCGTTGTCCTCCTCTGATCTCACCTTTAGGAATTAGAGTGTAAAGAGTTTGTCTTCGCCTTTGCTGACATCAGGTGTCTGGCCAGGGACAGGCAGCCATGTCAGTGAATGGAAGGCGGCGGAGTGTGGGCGGTGCGGTGTGTATAGGTGGCATCGCAGGTATGTTGCTGTATAGGTGGCACCGCAGGTATGTTGCTGTATAGGTGGCACCGCAGGTATGTTGCTGTATAGGTGGCATCGCAGGTATGTTGCTGTATAGGTGGCATCGCAGGTATGTTGCTGTATAGGTGGCATCGCAGGTATGTTGCTGTATAGGTGGCATCGCAGGTATGTTGCTGTATAGGTGGCATCGCAGGTATGTTGCTGTATAGGTGGCATCGCAGGTATGTTGCTGTATAGGTGGCATCGCAGGTATGTTGCTGTATAGGTGGCATCGCAGGTATGTTGCTGTATAGGTGGCATCGCAGGTATGTTGCTGTATAGGTGGCATCGCAGGTATGTTGCTGTATAGGTGGCATCGCAGGTATGTTGCTGTATAGGTGGCACCGCAGGTATGTTGCTGTATAGGTGGCATCGCAGGTATGTTGCTGTATAGGTGGCATCGCAGGTATGTTGCTGTATAGGTGGCATCGCAGGTATGTTGCTGTATAGGTGGCACCGCAGGTATGTTGCTGTATAGGTGGCACCGCAGGTATGTTGCTGTATAGGTAGCATCGCAGGTATGTTGCTGTATAGGTGGCATCGCAGGTATGTTGCTGTATAGGTGGCATTGCAGGTATGTTGCTGTATAGGTGGCATTGCAGGTATGTTGCTGTATAGGTGGCACCGCAGGTATGTTGCTGTATAGGTGGCACCGCAGGTATGTTGCTGTATAGGTGGCATCGCAGGTATGTTGCTGTATAGGTGGCATCGCAGGTATGTTGCTGTATAGGTGGCATCGCAGGTATGTTGCTGTATAGGTGGCATCGCAGGTATGTTGCTGTACAGTTGATCCGTCTTCTGCTCCGCTGTGTGAACTCTCCTCAGA